>NC_135135.1:5757575-6060606 GCF_051014445.1 Colletes latitarsis | reverse complement strand
TGGTTGGTTTTTGCGATTTTATTCGCAATTAGCAAGTTATCACTCGAAAGGAAACTTGACTTATTTTCAGTATTAAATAAGTATTCTGTGTTATTTTTTTGTTTAAGTATTATCATATACATGCAATCAAATTTTTATTTCAGTATAATTGTACATTGGATTTTATTTTTATTACAATTGTTTAAAAAAATAAACTTCTAAAGAAACTTAATCATGTACCAGTTTCTCATACTGAAATCAAAATAATTATCACCAATCTGTACCATCTTTTGACGATGAAAACATTGTATTTTAAAATGTTTTCAAGTTTAGTTTATCGTATACTAAAATGGGATAGCAAACAAGGGGATATAGCTATTCATGAACTATCCATGAAGTGGTAGAAAATATTCTGGCTAAAGAATATTACAACTATTTATAATATGTTAGTAAACAAATCTCGTATAAAAACTCTTGCATATTCCTTATATTAATTTCATTTATAAATTATTTGCTGTACAAAAGCCATATGGTTCGTTTCATTTATTTTTTTTTATATACTTTGTACGAGTGTCTATCGAAGTTCCGACATGTTTAGTAGGAACATCGTTTGATAATCCTTCTGATAAGAGACTTGGTCTATTGAAGTTTGGATGTCAACACGTGGTGGAGGCGTTCGAACAGAAACAGCCTGTTGCGCAGTTCGCTATAACACAGGTTGGGTTAGCTTCAGAACAGCTCGAGTTTCCTAAATTTGCAGATCTGGTAAAACCTAAAGTCCAGTACCACAATGATAGAGCCATCCGGATAAACAGCAATTTTAAAAGTTTGGTAAAGGTTGGAACGCAAACCACAACTTCGTGTTGTTAATATGCTTATTCGATATATATTCGTATAATACGAAACAAAACAAAGGACTCTGTTCAGCATAAAATATAAAAACAAAAACTATGTCCCAAATGGACAGAACCATTATAACTAATTTTTATAAAATTAGATATTTTTATATTATTATCCTATGGTGCCACCATGGCGACAGACATAATATGCACCACAATGCAGTTGAACTTTTATTAATAGCAATTCAAATTAAGTTGAAGAAGTTAACGAATACGATAAAAAATTATAAACACTCGTAACTTTATGTGGAGAAAAGGAGACTTTTATAGTCGTTCATACTGAAAAAAGAACTCTTGGAGCGCAAAGGGTTAATAACCTACAAATCCATTTTGTTTTAAACAAGTTGCTACATTCTGTTTGGCATTTAATTAACTAGATTGCTATGATTTCGTTCCGACATTCGATAACTTTTGCAAACTGCTCTTCATCTCGATAAACTTTTCGCAATAGAATCCCTCATAGGTTTTCTATGGGATTTAAATCAGAGGGCTATGACGGTCGAATCATTACTGATATTTGATTACCCATAAAAACCACCCTCTGGTTGATGTTGCGGTATGCATAAGTGCATTGACCCCTGGAAACTGACACTTTCTTGTATTAAGGATTTCTATAAGTGTTAGTTATAGATATTTAATAGCCCCTAGCTTTCATTAGCCTGGAAATGAACGCCACAGAATGCATTCTATAAAGTAACGCTTGATCCTCTTTATCGCTTCGAAAAGATGAATTCCTCTTTTCGAATATTATTCGAATCGAATTTTTCTCGTTCTACCAAATAATATATTTCATCCACTTTGTTTTATTTATTATATTTAAATCAATTAAGATCCTTCTTTTTTGGCGTGCACCTAATGCAAAGGAACATTCTTTCGACTTACTTTTACTCTAATTTTCATTCAATTTTTTAAAATTAAAAATAAGGTGTTTGACACGTTTTACTCTATGGTCAATTTTTCTGATCGATTTTTTTCGAAATTATTAATTATTTTTTTTCTTTTCATATCTACAACTGCTTACTTTACAGAGTTAAAATTCGACAGAGGGTCAACTTTGAACAATTAGACCAATTGTTACCTCAGTGTTGCTAACTTGTGATATCAAGCCAGACATCTATCATTTCAGGACCCTTTATATTTATATTTTATGCTGAATAAAACTGTTTTGTTTTAAAATCTACAAATACACAAATGACAAACATACGAATGCAGCCACACTGTTACTTTTTTTCTAACTTGTACCAAATACTTAAAATCACTGTTTCCTAGGGTGATTCTATCATTTTGGAACGCACCTTAATTTCGATGACTATCTTTTCTCAGGTATGTGTGGACTGTCTAGCGTTTCACCGAATTAAATATAGTTTATACTGTATTCTAGGGCGCCTAAAAAATCCTAGCCCCGCGAACTATCTATGAATGTTCATTGAACGACAGGGAAAGCTCACGACGTCACCAACGCATGGCTACAATCGATTTCGTAGCATTTATTTAGAGGGATTCGACCTCCGGTTTCAGCGTTACGCGTTCTCCACGGGTAAAGTTAGGCCAAATAGAGACACCAGTAACACCCGTATTAGACAGCCGAAAAAAAGTTAACTTGACAGCTCATGGTTAGTGGTTCGGCAGAACAGATTATTGGCAGTGCGAGGCAGAAAAGATTTCTTAGGAGTCAAACGGTAAATAGTCAGCGGCGAAGTTGAAACGATCCGTTATTGGCCAGCACCGGAATCATCGACAGGTTCGGTGGAACATATTTTAGGCGTTCAAAACAATTTGCAAAGCACGTATCCCAGCGATCATGGTTATCGAGCCTGTCGATGCTCCGGTGTTTCCAACGGTCAAAGAACGAGCGGACGTAATTACTCAAGGCCAGAGTCGGACAAATTATCTAAAAATTTTCGAGTATATTCGCAAAATAATTTACAAACGTTTAAATGTAAAGTTTGTATTCGCCGTTCGCGAATAAAACTACTGCAACATTGGACCTAGACAGCGTCGTATTGCAGTTTCCAAGATTCTCTGGTCGGAAATCTGATCAGCCTTGTTACTAGAAATAAATTACCGGCAACGTTTCTCCTCAAGCAATTAGACCGAACATGTAATTACAAGGTCCCGTTTCGTGCTCGCGGACGTTTGATCTTCACCGCTTGATAGAAGTGATTCGTAAAGGTTTATAACGACGGGAAGACTGGAGACAGCTGGAAACTGATCGTACTCACCTTTCTTGGGTATCAGGGATTTCAACAGCAGTACAGCGTTGTCGTCACAAGCCCAGCCGTGCATCTTCCTGTAGCTGTCGCGACCTTTTTCCGTCAGTTTGTCCCACGGCTTCGGTTTACTCAGCAGTTCGCTGACGGTTCCTTGGCTCAGTCCAAGTACGTACTTGGCAAACAGTCTTTGACCGATGTTGTGTATCGACAGCAGTTCCCTGACCCTCCTGGCTATGTGCAGCGTGTCCAGATTCTGCGAGGCGTATTTGTCCATGTTGTATCGTAGCATCTCTTGGAGCCTGGCCTCCATGGGGTCACCCTTCGGGATCAGGGACTCCCCTAACCGACCGGCCATACCAGCGGCACCGTACTCGTCGCCGAATCTGAACGGATGCGTCCTGTCGTCGAAACGAAACGGACTCTTTAGGGTGTCCAACACGCTCAGACCCCCTATGTTGTTGTTGGCCAGGTGGTGGCTGTTGTTGTTGTTGTGACAGGAATCCTGGTCCGCGGGACTCTTTGGCGGCGGTGCTGTCGGTATGGCGGGCACGATGCTGCCGCCGTTGATGGAAGCCGAGGAAGCGATCGTCTCGATTATCGTCGTGGGCGGTTGAAAGCTCGGTGGCGACGTTAACGCGGTGGTAGAAGATGGCGTGGGCGGCGCGGGCGTTTCGTGGCCCGACACCGGCGTTGGAGCCTTCTCGGTCGCATCGAGGCAGCTCAGTGGAGTGGTTCCTAACGGGGTATTCGATTTCGCCGGTGTGTTCGAACTGGACGACGGATCCGTCGGCGACGGAAGGTGATTTATGTTACCGGTAGCAGACGGAGGATGCAGACCGATCAGTGGCTGTGCTTGCAGCTGTTGCTGCGACAATTGACCGAGCGACGTCGGTTGATGAAGTTGTTGCTGTTGCTGTTGCTGTTGATGTTGATGTTGTTGTTGTTGTTGATGCTGCTGCTGCTGTTGTTGCTGTTGTTGTTGCTGCTGCTGCTGTTGTTGCTGTTGCTGCTGATTCATGATGGACCTCTCCAACGTCCGCCTCCAGTTGGCGACGATCTCTTCGCCGAGGAAGGAGCCGAAGGTTTCGACGTTCTGGAGAGGAGGTGGGAAGAGGAGACTGGACGTCGTCGAGGTGGCCGAAGACGGTGTCGGAGTGGAACGCGGTGGGAGGGAAACTGCTGCTGGGGGCGGCGGCGGTGGTTGCTGGGAGGACACGTGGGACGAAGGAGGTACACCCCCGACCCCGTGGGGCGAGGCGGTCGAGGCGCGCTGCAGGGGTGACGATAGTCCACCTGCAACCACCAAAAACACAAGGGACCGCGTCAACACGAGCTCACACACGGCAGATGACAGTCAATCTAAAGGTTCACGATCAGTGGTTTCGATTCATTTTTTTTTGTTTTCGTGTCGTGACACCTGGCGTCTTAATTTCTTCGGTAGCCTCCTGGACGATAGACGACGACCGAGACTCTCTTTTTCAAAGCTTCGTCGCGTGATCCACACAAACGAGGAACAACGTGGCCCAACGAGAGGAAAAGTGTCGCGCGTCAGTCAACTGGGTTCAGTGTCCCTCGTTATTTCGAAAGGAATCCTTCTGTCGCGTTGCGATCGAGTCTCCTCGAACTTTCATCCGTGAAAGACCGAAGACCAGTGTAGAATTTTGTTTTTGTTTTTGTTTTTTTTTTTTAACGATTTACAACAAAGCGGTTTCGCCGGGTAAATAGGAGACATTGGAGAGGATAATGGCACTTGGGAATCCGGGAATGATGGCATTTGGGTCTCTTTCTCTGCCCGTGTACGCGCTGCTTCTCTCTCGCTCTCTCATTCTCTGTCATTCCCGATCGATCGGTAATAAACTCTGGCCCCGAAACAACGCTTTGGCCTGGGGAAATGTTCCGAGTTATCGTCCACGCTTTCGCGTGTACGAAATTTGCTTTTCCCAGCGTGCAGACGTTCGTGGTGGGAGCTCCGGGGGGGTGATGCAAGGGTGGGCTGGGTGGATCGAGAAATCACGGTGTCCGTGATGTTCGGTAAGAGGTACGGGTTTCGGGTTAACGTGCAGGTCTCGGTTATGTTAGTACCTCCTACGAGGGTATGTTGATGCGCGTACCAGCGAGAGAGTAGCTCGGAAAAAGTGCAATCTAAGCAGTGAAGGATCTTAGAGAAACAGGCAGAGGAAGAGTAACAGAAAAGAAAAAGAAAATGGAGAGCGATAATAGAACGCGAGTGGACAACAGAAACGCGATAGCGTACAAAGAAAGGAGGGAAACGAAACTAAAATAGGATCAAAGGCTCGAACAATAACGACGAGAGAGAAATGAACGATTACAGTGGGAGAGAGACAGTAGGGGAAGATACAAAGATAGTTAGAAAGAAATTGCGAACACAATGGCAAGCAGAGTTACTTTGTTGTTCCTTTTCTCTCGGTAAGCTCCTTCAGTCATCCCTCGTTCTTTAGAAAAGCGTCCGCGTTGCGTGACTCGTGTCCTTTTTATTGTTACTCGATACACCGAGTCCTTCGACGTAGCCTCGAAGAGAGAGAGAGTCGGGGATCGAAGACCAGAGCTTTAGCGCAGGAATTAGTAGCGGTAAATACTAGAAGGGTCGCGACGATATTTCGTGTCTGCGTTGCTAGAAACTCTTTAGCTGGTAGCAAGTTACATCTCTAACAATTCCTGATCTAAAGCGGACGATACACCTAATCTGAACCGATCCTTGAACGTTTCGGTACCGATCTAACGCTGCGACAAAATATTTGTTTGTTAGACTTACCAAGCGCGTCCGGAGTATTGGATGGCTTCAAGCTCTCGGTTTGCTGAAGCGCCTTCGAGCGTTCCATCAGAAGGTGCTCCAAGCTTTTGCCAGGTTCGCCGGTTGGAATCTGCGAGAGGTCGACGGACCTCAGCGCGTTAATTTCGCGCTTTAGGTCGTCATAGTCCCTCTGTCGCTCCAGTTTACTCTCTAGTCTGCTGATGTGCTGTCTGCGTGCCTCGAGTTCTTCTTCGAGTCGCGCTGTCGCCTGTGCGCTAGTCTCTTGGAGGCGCTGCAGGCTCTGTTGTAACCTGGACACTTCCTCGACCAGCTGGCTGATCTGAAACCAAGGATTAACTTCGTTGATGAAATCGTTCGTCGCGTTACACTCCATTTTCATTGGAACGCTACCAAAACATCCTAGCTTCCTCCACGCGTACAAATCTATTCGATAATATTGGCTACGTGCTAAAATTTTGATGGTATTTCGTAATGAAAGAATGCTGTTATTTTGTAGAAAACAGTTTATTTCATCGATTATGTTTAACATCAGCAATCTCGTCGATCCAGATTCGTGGATTTTCAAAATCATCACGTTCGCGTTTAGTTTTTCACGGTATATTTAATATTAATTCTTCACCTTACACATAAAGAATTTGAATAAATTGTGTTTTGTTTTAAATTAAAAAGCTTCTGATACGTATGACTATCGAGAATCCATCGTAACTTTTGCACGTATTCAATATTAGGTTGATCGTTATGAAACGTCGGATTTTATGAAAGAAATTTCGAACTATTTATTATTATTAAATGAAATCACCGTCTGCTTGAATACACTTTTTCCAATAACGTAAATACCATTTTTTTTAAACATCTAAATCTCCATTGATTTCTTCTTCGTTGACAACATTCTTTCCCTTTTACGATGTCTCGATGAAAATGACAATCGGAAGGATGGTAAATGCTATTGTATCTCATAGCTCAAACCACTAAATTTAGAAAATTGTTGTTTGGAATTGTAATTCAACTTGGCTCTCTCAGAAAGATCATGTGATTCACTGGATTTATTGTAACTCCAATAATTTGTAATATTCTTGTACAAAAAAAAGTTGTGGATACTCTGGAAACATACAGCTAAAGGTGTGAATTTAAACCAAACGAAAACAATTTCTAGGAAGCCATTAAAAAATTACGATTTAGACGCGAATACCCCATTAAAGCTACAACGCCTCGCACAACGAGCACATGAATTCTGGAAACATCGAACTGTCGGATTTTCCAAAATATCCTACCGTCTTTTAAAGATTTTAATAACATGGCTAGGAATCAAGTCACAGTCAGGTTAATGAAACAAAGTACAGAGCGTTCAGTCGGCGTCGCCTTGTACACCGATCGGTGGCTGTTCCCGGTTGTCATGAAATCGAACATGAACGTAATTACATTACCGTCGATACAAATATAGAACCACACACACGAAATCCCGTTCTGTCCCTCCTTCCTCACCTCTGAACCCCTGCGGACTGCTTCGGGTCTCGTTTATCAGCGAGTAAGGAGCTTAGCAGAAGCTCTTTATTAATTTTATCGAATCGATTATACCGAATCGATATCGGCCGCTTAGCGGACGGGATAAGTTTAAATCTCGAGTCGGGTCTGAATGTAATTACTCGAGGATTAAGTTACACGTTAAGGCGCGGGATTTCTTTCGTGTCGTGCTACTCGCGTTCCACATCACGTGCAATTTGTATTAATACGATTTTAAATCGGTCGCGCTGCCTAGAATCCACGACGACGGATTGAGACAGGCTCATCGCGCGAGATTTAGCAACGTTTCGATAAAAAGGAAATTCTATCGAGTTGTTAAATGTTTGTTCTGAACTCTTCTACCCGCGGAGACTGTTTAAATTCAGGTTATAGCATTTTTTCGTTATACAAAGATCTTTAGCGGGAGCCTATAAATATCCATTTTTTAAATATTGAAATTTTCTTGTATGTAACACAACAAGAATGAACAAAAACCTTCATCATTCTTTTTGCTTCAGTCAATCAAATAAAATGTAGGATTGTATTCTGAGCATCGAATTTGGAAAGTTCATTTTTATTTCCGAGTAGCATTGTAGTGCAAGACTATCTTTTTTATTGTATTCAATGTCGAAATTAAAAGTAAAAGTAGCTAGAATCGTTTTAATGATACTTAACATATTAGTATTAAATAAACATTTTCTCCGTTTTCTGAGGACGTTTCAGTATCGTGACGTATTCGTTTCTGTTAATTCTTAGTTGCATTTCATGTGAAAGACTCGTCCAAAGTAGGATACGTCAGTATATTATTAGTAAATTGCAACTATTTCTTACGACTAAATAACGAACGTTTCTAAAAAAAAATAAAGTAATATTCTATCCCGTTAGAAAGTAATCGATTCCGTGAGAATTCGAGTCTCGTTCGCCTGTCTCATTTGATTTATATGAATAAGTGCAATGAATACGTGCTGGAAAATGCGAGAAGGAAAGGACGCAACGAGGGAGGAAGGAAGAAAAAGAAAAGCGTGGAAAGTGGCAAGGCATGAGAAGTATCGGGAAAATTGACGGATGAGAAGGAAATATAAACGGAACGTTTAACGGAGAGAACAGCTAAAGGAATGACTGAGAGAGAGAATTTGTGTAGGAACATGGAAAGGTATGTAAAAAAAATCAACTATTGTATTAACCCCTTGCCATACAATGACGTGTCTGACTCGTCACAAGTTCTTAATGTCAACTTTCACAATTAAGAGACCACTCGTTATGAAGCCTTGTAAATTAAAATCAACATATTTTTACATTTACGAAGTATTCATAGAACGAATCTATTCTTTTTTGTGGTCATTCTTTGTACGAATAAATTTAAACAGAATTAAATAGTTTGAAAAATTATTTGGAATTATATCGTAAGTCAAGGGGTTAAATAAACAAGGAATCGCAGGAATGACGTACAAGTACGAATCAAGAAGAAAGATACGATTTGAGAGGAGAGGATAGAGACAAAAATAGAGATGTATGATCGAAGAAACGACGTGAATTTTACCCGTAACATTAGAATCGTCATAGCAATCGGACTCGCCTATTAACTATTGATCGTCTAACATTAATAACTTATGATGCGCGTCATCGACCGATCTGTCGTCACGAAATGCTTTTCATTATTGGTAACGATAACTTCGCGTACGCGTGTTGTCTCCTCGAATAAAAATCATGGACACTTAACGCTACGTAAATTTATGAAATAAATCATAGGAATTGTTATTCGCTTTATTCGATGGCGAAACATACAAAATAGGTTAGCGATAACGTTAACATTTATCAGATTCTAGCTTACAAAAGGACTAATTATCAACAGGACTGGAGTGTATTAGAAATTATCATAAGGTGGCTGTTTTTTTTAAAGTATTAAATAATAACAAGTCGTATTTGACGATATCTGTGGATTTCATAGGGTAGTATAATATTATTAATTTCGATCTTGAACTCTATTTCCAAGCATTTTTTACACCGACGACTTAAACGTCACAGTTTAAACGTTATTAGACACATTTAATTTTATTTATCTTTCTAGGCTAAAACGAAAAAATCAATGACTATTAGAAATCCTTTTGTTTGACATTACTGTGTCTGAGGACTAGGAAGAGTTAGTTTCCAGAAGTCAGATTACTGGGACATCTTGGAACTTTCTAGTTAAAATAATCTTTTTAAATAGAAGAATTTCTATTTATTTTAACTAATTAACTCGGGGATATATTTTATTTCAAACTGGGATAGTTAACCCACTTGTACTTGTTAAGATGTTTCGAACGCGATTTAATAATAATTATTATAAGTTAATTGCTTTTCTATCCCCAACATACCACCGATTGCAACAATGGTTTTGTATTGCGCCAGCGAAGAAAAACGAAAGACAAAAATTGTGAGAAAGGAGCGGGAGCGTCGATAGAATTCTACGTTCCCGCGCGATTCTTGCGATATTTTTTTATTCCCTAGGAAGATAGATCCCAGATGATTCTTCGAATGAACGGAGTAAACAGTAGCCGCGCGTGAGGGGGTAGAGGTAATCGTCGTGGCGCGATCAATCGCGATGAATCGCGAGTGCTCGAAAGTTTCGAGTTGGAGCCCATCCACGTGTTACGCGACCAGGCTACGGACGAAAATATCGGTTGCGAGGGTGTGCAAAGGGTGGTCAGGGGTGGTAAAAGCCGGCAGTAGGAGGGAGGAGAACGATTTTAAAGCTGAATGCGTTTCGCGCGGTGCAACGGCGATGCGAACGAGATCGTATCAATTGTTTTTTCCCAGTGAGGCATCATCCTTTTTCCGGGGGGTTAATTGAGGAGCGAAGCTTCAATTTTGCGGAATTCACGCCTCTGGCATGCATCGACAGGTCTAGCCGGTAGTATGAGCTGCAGATTTTAAAAAAACGCTCGTTTTTTCAATGCTGTTTGACAAACATATCTTTTCCTTTCTTTCCCGTTCCTTTTTTCGCTTTGCCAATGGGTGACAATGTAATTGTGTCACGATTCAGGAGCAGGTATAAATTTTCCACCTCGAATTCGCTTGTTTACGACTCAAACTCTCCGTTTCGAAGATAAAGTTTTTCTAAAAAATTGTTTTCTAAAGCTGTTGTAATAAAAATAAAATTCAATGTAAAATTATTCTGAAATAAAAATGGCGTTACACGCGTGTAATAATACACACGTTCCTTTTTTTGTTCCGCCAATGGGTGACAATGTAATTGTGCCACGATTCAGGAGCAGGTACAAATTTTCCACCCCGAATTCGCTTGTTTACGACTCAAACTCTCCGTTTCGAAGATAAAGTTTTTCTAAAAAATTATTTTCTAAAGTCGTGATAAAAATAAAATTCAATGTAAAATTATTCTGAAATAAAAATTGCGTTACACGTGTGTAATAATACATTGAACAAAGAATAACATGGAATATTTATTTAACGCTAAAAGCATCAATTTGTTTCCAAGATGAATTTAATTTGCAAAAGGGTTAATTTGGGGTAAAAGATCCGTAATAAGAAAAGAATATGCTATTTGAAAAATCCGAATCGATCTTGATTTCACGATGGAAACAAACTGTTTTCGAAATCTGTATTATCGTTATCGTTATATAAGTTTTTGTCCAAAACTTATTTTCGTCAGATAACCGTAAATAGTCAAAAAATCGTGCCTCGTGTTATAGAATAGAATCTGTATAATTTGATTCGAACAACTAGATTGGTCGGGTGAATCAAGCTATTTCTAGTTAGCAAGTTGCAGGCTCTGCGGTACAACTTGAAATCGAAGATCCTTGATGCAGTGTCAAGTATTCTCACCTTTTAATTTATTTATCAGGGGCAGCTACCTGTCACTTGTCCCCCGTTTCATTCGCAATCGATACACGCTTACAGCTGTAAGTTACTTTACCCTGCGTTTCGATCACACGAGGGGTACGGATTGCAGATAAGTACGCACCGTCGTTCTATACATGTGGAATAGGTGGACACGAGGGGAGTTCTCAGAGTTGCTCGTAATAATGTCCGCCATTAGCAACGGAGTAGGTTATCACTTTGCGGGCGAAGCTGAGAGAAAGGACAGCTGGAATTAACAGCGTGTCGATATCGTCGAACTTGCCACGTAAGTACGACGATTAACGGGAACCGATCTTTTCCCAAAGATCAAGAATTTCAAATATCATCCTTCGAGTAAAGGTTTCCTTCTCAAGATTCGAGACGTCTCCTTAAAAAAATTATGGACCAAAGAATTTTAACACTTTGACGCACGTATGACAATTAATTGTCAGGTTGAAACGTTGAAAGAAGGAAATTCAGATAGAGATATCATCCTTCTTCGAGTAAAGGTTTCGTTCTCAAGATTCGAGACGTTTCCTTAAAAAAATTATGGACCAAAGAATTTTAACACTCTGATGCACGTATGACAATTAATTTTCAAGTTGAAACATTGAAAGAAAGAAATTCAGATAGAGATATCATCTTTCTTCGAGTAAAGGTTTCGTTCTCAAGATTGGAGATGTTTCCCTAAAAAAATTATGGACCAAAGAATTTTAACACTTTGACTCCCACCCACGTATGACAATTAATTTTCAAGTTGAAACGTTGAAAGAAAGAAATTCATCCTTCGAGTAAAGGTTTCCTTCTCAAGATTGGAGACGTTTCCTTGAAAAAATTATGCATCAAAGAATTTTAACAGAAATTTGACTCCCAGCCACGTATGACAATTAATTCTGAAGTTGAAACGTTGAATAGAAATTCAGATAGAGATATCATCCTTCGAATAAAGGTTTTCTTCTTAAGATTGGAGACGTTTCCCTAAAAATTCTTAAGCTAGAACTTAAGTTCAACCTGAACTCAACTTTTGGTTGAACTTAAGTAAGAACTTTGGTTCAACTTAAGATTCTTAAGTTGAAACGTTGAAAGAAAGAAATTCAGATAGGATTCACAAATTTTAATGATATTACAAAAATAAGTACGTAGGTGAATGTTAAGTTTATGGAATCTGAAACGAAAATTTACACGAAACCATCAAATTAAGTTTTGACGTATATTAATTAATCATGACTGCAACGATCGAACACTTGCTGTAAAACTTTTGTAAATCGATGTTCTGTTATTTGCAATTGTACAAAGTATATGCTGCAGTTCCTCTGTTTTCTTTCAGTCAATAAATTGCTATATTAATGATGTCAGTCGCGTTATACTAAATTTTTCAATGCTTCAAACTTTTAAGTAGGAATGGAACAAAATCAATTGTACGAGCTTAAAATTCTGACAAAATTATATTTTGTTGTTATGTAACTATAATATAATAACTAAAATACAATAATAATAATATAATTAAGATATTTGTTAATTCGTTAGTACTCCGTAGGACTTTTTTTATTTGTTATTAGTCGAAAAATACTATTTCAACATGCTGTTGATAACTTATTGAAAAATTTCTTTCCCCGTAATTATTGCATTCTTTAATTACGATACGCTCTGAAATTAGTGATTTCTGCATAAACAGTTTCAACAATAAGACTACAAATGTTCTCTATTTACGAGGTTTGTAAGAGAGTCATTTTTTTCATACAACTCGTGTAACTTTCTTCGATTCCTACTCAAAAGTCCAAAAGATTGAAGAATTCAGGCTATAGTTATTGTCTAATAATCCGGTGTATTTGATAATCCAGGACTGTCGAAGTCTCGAGGAAGTGGGATTACCAGAATTCTACCGTACTCAGAATTTTATGATTTACCGGGATTACAGAGTTATTTGCTTTACTTCGCTGCTGGGAATCCATTAGGGCTGACACGTTGGTAAAAACAATCAGTGGAATGATCGTGCCCTGAGAGACTTAATTGGATCGGCATGCCGCTAGAAACTCAATTAGACTACTATTAGACTGCCGTAGATATAGCGTGGCTGTCACGGCGTGAAAAGTCATTCGCAGCGGATCGCTACTAAGAAAGCACGACTATCGCCAGACTGGATACTTAATTAGACTGCCACGCTGCTAAACACCTCGCTGCGCAGTATAGCGATTCGACTATCGCGTTACTGCAAACTCAATTGAATCGTCACGATACTAGGAAGCATGCTTCCCATGTCACGCTACTATACTACTATACTCTGCGACAACTGCTTGCTTCGCTAAAAATTTTATAAACTACTACTTCTTTAAAGCATACGAGGGCGGATTGAAAAGTTTCCGGAATAGCCACCAGGAGTTTCTTTATTTGTAGCTGGTTTCGTGTTGTTATGTTGATACATCATTAGTGAGCATTCACTCCAAATATTAAAACAATCTATCAAATAGTCTAGTTTTTATAAGTATTTGATGTGTAGTCATTTTTACTGATTGTAGTTGGTAGCGTTGGAACGGAGATGTGAGGGGGAATCCCGTGGTGGAGTGTCCGGTAGTGTGTAATGGCGTTGTGAGGGAACACGTGTAAAAATACGTATGTACGTTCATTGTTAAAATAGAAATAAATGTGTTGAAATAATGAGTTGTTTAGAATTGCTTAGAATGAACCAAACACAATCCCAACTTTTGAAACGTTAAACCAAGTGTATTGAGCTTCGGGGGGACTATGTTGAAAAATAAAGTATAATTTAGAACAGATTTATTTCGTTCCTTTGTTTGATGCGAATTATCCTCCAGACAACCATAAGTAAAGTTTCTCTACGTCAAGTACACAAATGTCTACGACAATCATTATCGAAATCATCTACATGTACAGTGTACAAGAAAGTTGGAACCAAACTTATACTACGTTTCACTAAGGTGAAATAAATGGAAAAAAGTTCATATAAACTTATGTTTGAAAATGCTTTATCGAAAAGATATAAGCTTTTAGAGATGTTTGAAAATTCCTCCATCTGCAAGAATGCAGGCTTCCATTTGTCGAATCAGTGACTGTCGATCTCTTTTAAATATTCCATCTGTATTGGAAATAATATTAAATGCATTTTGAATACATTTCCAAAGTTTTTGGACAACTTGCATATTATGTGCGAGAATATACAAATAATGTACGAATATTATCAACTCTTTATTTTAAGATAGCAAAATTTTCGTTTTTACTATGTATATGAAAATAACAATGCTACACGAACTTATAAAAACAAACGATAATAATAAATAAGGAATTTAAAAAGACAATAATGCAGAAATTAAATAAAAAATGTTATATAGGAATACAAAATAATGTTATGAATGTAGGACTTAACAAAGAGAATTGTATTTGGAACAAATGATATAACTATATCAACAAATTTAAAACACACAAAGCATACAAGCTTTTTACACAAATTAATAATTAGCAACATAAATTAATATTATATAAGAATTACGTCTGTCCTTCACAACCACTCGTTTCTTTGTTCTCCCTGTTGTCTCACTGTCCCTGGTTACCCATTCCTTCTCGAACAAAACACTTTCAACCCTTTTGCACATAAATTAACATTCAACAAAACTACAGCGCGCCACAAATATTCAATACAAATCACCTACATGAATATAATAAGATCAATGCACTTAAATAAATTTGTTGTTTTAGCGAGCATTGAATGAATGAGCAAATTTAAATCAGAATGGAATACATTTAAAATGTGTTTATATCCTCATTACTTGCACAAAAGAGACCTTAGTTACCAATGAACCCTCGTACGAATCAGAATAAAACATTAGCCGTGGTTTGTCAGTAAAAGCATTTACTCGAAATATTACCCACATTCCAGAAAAAATTCGGATAGTTGCTGAAATTTTTTTAATAGGTACGAAAAAAAATATTTCAAATCATTCTAAAAAAATTATTTTCGGTTGCAGGGGTCGATTATAATCATGTTTGGTCATTACACATACCCCCGAAATCCTACGTATTTTCGAGAAAAAAATTCCTTACCGAAAATATAATCTCAGGCCTGAAATGGGTCCCCGAAATTTCATGTGAATCTTTAAAACATCATAACTCCTGAACGGATTGGGCGATTTTAATGTTTAAAACGGCAAACGACGCGTATTTAGGCGAAGAATATGTAGAAATCGCAACAATATTCGAAAAGTTGGTCCTTGACCACGTAAAATGAGAAAAATCTCATAAAAATGGTCCAATTTTCGAACGGCCATAACTCCTACAATAGTAAATATATTTCAATGAAATTTTTTTCTGAAGTAGAGGTCATGGGTACCTACAAGAAAGTATTCGACAACTTTTCTCTAGAGTGTCAAACAAATTGATTAAAAATGAAAAACGAATGTTTTTAATAAAATGTTTCTATATCTCCCCATCACTTGCACAATGGAGACCTTAGTTACCAATGTACCCTCGTGGTTTGTCAGTAAAATGATTTACCATTTACCATAAAAATATTCTCCAGTATATTGCGGCATAAGTACTGATTTTTCGGAATGTAGTCTGGTTCAAACAATCGTCGAGGAGCGTAGAAATTGAATTTGACCGGGGCGGTGTGCTCGAGATCCGGCAGATTACCACGGCATCGGAAACTGAATTCAAGCGCGGCGGCGCTAGAAATCGTGAGGCTTACCCGTACATCGATAATATCAACGAGCCCGTTTTGTTCCGTCCGCGGATTCGTTAAATTTAATGTCTCCGAGTCGTTCGTAAAATCCACGACCTCCGATAGCCGCAGCCGCACAGTTGCTTCTCGTATTGAATTTCGATCTTGTCCCAGATCTCAGGCCAGCCTGTGTCATCGCCGGTGAATAGAGATATTCGGACAGACAGGGGATCATAAATTTTTTGTCCTGCATTTGGATCATTCAATCTGTCTAGCCAATATACCGCCGGACAATGAAAGATACGCGCGCGGAGGTGGACACGGTGGCCGGAGGCGAATAAAACCGAAATCGTATCGCGCGATACGGTCGGAGAAGGGAAGGAATTCGGGAACCGATATCACGAATTTCGGGGAAATTGAGTCAGAAACCGAAGCTTTACGACTTCCGGTGCTCCCAATTATTTTCTTTTTTTTTTTTCTTTTTAGCGACGAGAGCCTCGAGCGTAGGAAACGTGGTCCTTCAAAGAACAACGGCGAAAAGTCAGCCAAGATTAACGACGGAAAAAGTAGACGAAGAAGAAGGGAACAGGTTATAACCATTGTGGTGTGTATCTCCCATCCCCTTCTTTTTTTCTGTTTTTCCGAAACAGGGAGAGAAAGATTATATAACCGTTGCGATACATCGCTCATTCCCTCTATTTTTCTTTACTTCCCACCCTCTTCTCTTTTTTCCTTACACACTACGGCAGTATAACTATCCTACCCTGCTTACACTAACATGGCTCGTTCTCCCCCACGCTCCATGCATTTTTTGATATCTCTCATTACGTATCATCCCTTCCCTACGTATATTCTTCGTCGCCTTGAAAGAGAAACGGACTAAGATCTTAATAATATTCATTACTATTTTCCTTTTTTCAAAGCAAACTTTACAGTTTTTCCAAGCGATCGAGACTTGCCAAACCTTTTTCTTAGTATTAAATAAACAAGGTGAGACAAGGTACTATTATTAATTCTCTACATAACCACTATTTCCAAGCATTTAGTATCAATGTATCTAATACATGCCCTTTAGGTTTATTTTTGACTAAAAATTATCGACCATTTTGTTCAAATTGTCGTATGTTTTTCACGCTTGGTAAAAGTCCGAATATAAATTAATATCTTCTGATTTTTTAGTTTTTTAATATTTTCAAAATTGGAGATATCGATCTTGATCTTCCAGGTGTCTTTTTCTGTTATTGAAAAAAGATATTGACATAATAATTTCTAAACAAAGGTAGAATATGGGTGGCAAAACAAATGGATCCAATGGATCGAATTGGGTGTTTAACACGTTTGATTTAAAAGTGATATCGATCACTAATTCGGCACGAATCTTCGTTAGGCCATCGGAAGGGTGTCCATTGATTTTTAATTCTTTGCTTTTCATGATTCGTCGTTTTCGCATTCTAGAATCAGTGAATATTTATAATTATTTGGTTTTCAAGTGGTGTAAACATTAAAATATAATGGAAAACTAGAGTTACATGGCTGTGTTTATATTAAAGTTATTTATTAATAAAACGATTTAGGTGTGCCTAAAACCACGATAGAAACAGTATTAAAGTACTTACAATATTCTTATATTCTGTCTGAATTTATACAGGAATCAATACTACGTAATTATTTCTTTCACTTCTTGTCCAATCTCTTTTCCTAATTACTTGGAAGGAAAAGGTATAAATAATTGATAAATACTATATATAAATATTTTTCAAACTAACGACGAATTATGATATTTATTATATAATATCTTGTAAGTTGTTGAGAATCGATCGAATATGAGTGAGATACTTTTTATAAAGTAAATAGATATACTAAATCTCCTATGTACACGTTTATACATCTTCGTTTAGATAAATTAACCCTCAAACCGTCCCAGCAAGTCTATTTTAATTCATAGCCGAATATTATTATTTTGCATTTGCAAATTCCTTATTTATTATCATCGTTAATTTAAAAAGCACCCTTATCATTTACGAAAGACTAACGCTTCGCGACACCGAAATAAACAGTTTACATGGGTCGAGACGTACCCAAAGTCAGTCGTGAGACGGTAAATCAAATTAGATCGAATAATTACGCGATGTTAGGATCGTGATATCACGAGAAGATAGATATAATAATGGCGAACGAGTTCTATGTCGAGGTGAAACTCCGCAAGGCCGCAAAGGATTAAAAGGAGAAGCCCAAATCGTTGGAAATAATCACCTCTCGCAACTATCCATCCCCTTCGCGTTCGTTCTTTTTCAAGAGTCGCGCAATTATGTCACGCCGTCCGTTTCCTTCTTCCCTTTGGTTCTGTTCACCCCCGTGCCGTGTACCCGGGCGTCGGTACAATGTCATCGATGGAAGAAGCAGCCCTTGTTAACGGGTATCGGCCGAAAGGAACACACCGAGGTGCATCATCGGTGTGGGCGTACGGCCAGTGACCACTAAGGGGCGGCCGGGGGTTGTGTTAGGAGGTAAAAACAACCGAGGCTTGATCGATGGTCGCGAGGCATGGCGGGTAACGGTGGCCAGGCCGAAGGTGAGTCGGACCGGAAGACATGATCGGTCGTATGCAAATTAAACCGGACCCGAAGGCGTTGGGGGTGAGAAGTCGACCGAGAAGGGTTCGAGAAAAGGGGACTGTGTCGAGCGAGGCTCCAAGTAGCCGGCGCGTGTTGCCATTGTTTCTTGACCGTCGATCATCTCCTTCAACCCTCTGCTCGGCTACCCCCCACCTTCCACTCCTCCGCCACCACCCCCCGCCACCTCCCACCCCACCCACCGTGCACCGTGATTTTTGCTATTTGCATTATACACAGGCGTCCGAGGGGCCTTTGTTTGTCGAGCTATTGATCACATTTTCTCCCGCGGTATAATCAATCTTCACGCACACGGCCGCAGCCCTCCTCGCACTTATGTGCCGCGGGGGTGCGCACACGTGACCGCGGAAACGAGTACGTGTGCGCGACGGCACGCAGTGGGAGCGCAAGGAGGCCGGTTGCTTCGTGTATTAATTTTCGTTCCCTGTCCGCCAATGATGCGCCGCGAGGGATCGTTATGGCCGCAGGAGCTCGTGTGCTTCCGCGAGATCTCCTTCCTTGGCCCACTGGCGAGGGGGAGGGGAGCAGAGTTTCAGGCGCTTGATACCAGAGGAAGAGGTAGGAATGTGGGGAATCAAGGACTTACGCTGATCAGCGAAATTGAACACACTTTACGCATTTTTCTAAATGTAATAATCTAATTTGAAATGTAACATCGTAACACGAGAACCAGCAGTATGGTAAAATTTACCGTGGTCAGTTGCTAGCTTTTTGTGTTTCTTATCGCGTAATTACTACAGATGTACATTGTACTCAGTTTTTCACTTTTTATTGGAATCTTAACGTTTTGTCCGGAGGCGTTTTGCTTTTAATGCTGCATCTGTTCTTCGGAGCATACTTTCTATCGATTCAAATTTATTTATTTCAGTCTTTGCAATGTTATTTCTTCTCTGATAATTAAATATTTCATTTTTTAGCCAATTCTGTACTAATTGTACAATCCTGCTGAAACGTAATTTTAATCTCTAATAATTCGATGTGTTCCACCTGTTCCATAAAATGTCATATATTCCCGTATCATGATACAACCGTTTCATCGTTGCTTTGACGCGATTAATGTTGTGTTATTTTTATTTACCAAACTAGTAGCATTACTAAACTCACACATGTGTTTGTTGGAAGCATTTTCATCCATAAAACCAATAAAATTGCGTATATTATTAATTCCTTGCAAACGGTAACTAAATTCTTACTGTTTGCTCAAACGATTGAATATCTTTGATAGTAGTATAAATTATGTAATGTACATTTAAGTAACAAATCTTGCGTTGGTTTAGTTTTTAGGAAGAGCGTAAATGGGAGTAAGACGATGATACGGCTCATTAATATTCAGAAGCTTTAGGATGTCGGATAATCGAGGGTTCACAATATTAACGCCTCGATGGCCGAACCAAATCTGTGAAATTTTCCATGCTGATAAAGTTTTACTTTTTTGACAATTGGAAACCACACAAACCTAAAATTTATCGAGGTACTTACTTTTGAATCCTATACAGACTTTATAATTTGAGAATAAATTTTCTTAGCTCCTTAGTGAAAAGTTTTGTCACCTATATATGTGTTAACAAATTTTGCTTTCTGAGTGTTTTCGACAGTACTTCGTAATTATAACGTCAGATAACTCGTAGCGCGATTCCTCTGGTCAATAATTAGAGAATATCCGTTCAAGCACAGTGGTCATCCGTAACCGGTTGCTTTAACAATTTATCTCACACGAATGCATCAGCTTGCAAGAATAGTTGCTTTTACTAATCATCATTTATTTATCTTTTGTTTTATTTTTGGAAATGTAAATCTGACTTAACGTTTTCATCTTAGAGGTGCGAAAGTAGTTCAATCTTAAAAATCATTCCAGCTAGATTATTATACTGTCATTCACGACCGTCTATGTCATGAATTAATGAATTGTTATTGTAGGAGGTTACAGATTTCACTCATAATTATCAAGTGTTCTTTAATACCCGATTCATGGACATTTATTGCACATATTTTTATCAAAGCACTTCACGGTTTTTCTTTTAATTAGAATATATATTCGTATCATTATATGGATAAAATTCAACATTAATTTAAATATTTACGAGTTCCTGATCAAATTGACGATTTTTGTAAATCTAGTGTTTATTCAACGTGCCCTAGTACTTGACGTCTTTTCTATTCAGAATAATGTGATCACATTTACCACGATAAAATTAGACGTAATTGCACGATAATCGAACAGTCTCTCCACGCTTCAACCCCTTAACGTTCATGCCCGAGTCTGACTGCCTTGAAAAATGATATTTGCTTAATCTAACGGTTTAAGCGATGACAATATTTGTTTTCCTTCAAGTTATACGTTAGATACAACATTGTAATTAACAAAAACCGCATTTTTATATAGCTTAGAAACAAATCCAATAAAGAAAACTGATTATTAACCCGAAAAATATGAGCGTTAAGGGGTTGAAGATTTATAATCGTAATTAACAAAAACCGCATTTTTATGTAGCTTAGAAACAAATATCAATAAAGAAAACTGATCGTTAACCTGACAAATATGAGCGTTAAGGGGTTAAAAATTTATAATTATAATTACACGCGAGTGTAATATGATTACATGCAAACGTGTCGTGGCAGGTGGAACAAGATGAAATTAACTCGTAGTTGGGAATACGAAAATCGCGAGAGGCGGTAAAGGAGTTTGTCGGTGATTCGATCCGAAAACGAAGAATAATCGAAAGTCTGACATTCCTGGAGATTTTGAGATCCCCGTTGGCGGAAGCCGGCGCGGCGCGGCACGCGCGATCGCGAATTTTTTCATCGCGCAGAAAAGATCGCAGGCTGGTCTCCCCTTGGTAGGTAACGGACCGCCGTACCCGATGGGTGGAGGATCTCCGAGGCTCTCTCCTTTTCTCACCACGGGAGAATGCCAATTAAAAGCTGGGCTCGGAAAGAAAGCCCAATCGATAGGAGGCGGATATCCCTTTCCCTCCCCCTCCCGCCCGGCCTCAACTCACTCCGGACTCCTCTTTCCCTTGCTTATTCTGATTCCCTTTCGTTCTCTCGACGGGGGTAGCGATGTAGCCGGAGCCGAAGGGTTGCCCAAACTGGGAAGTGGGAATTATGGGCAGGATTAATATGCAAGGACTGGATACGTGCGGTGGCAGGGGGTGGATGGCGAAGCAACAAAAGGGGTCGACGGGGAAGCGCGGAAAGAGGAAAAGGGGTTGCGTTCTGTCTTCGTCCGTCTGATATCGAGGCGAAGAGCCCCGTTTCCCTGCTTGTCCCTTCCCCCTGCACCCTCTTCCGTCCTATCGGCTCGCATCTCATCCCCTCCACCGTCTCCTTACAGGATACACGGCTAACGGACACCCCTATCGATTTTACAACTCGATATATGTGAATACCCACTTGTCTAATGACTGATCGGGCTTCCAGCTCAACCCTTTCCCTCCGACTCACCCCCCTGCCGGCTGGCAGAGCTTCTCCGGCAGCCGCCCCCGACGGGGCGGCCCCCGGCGAATGTATCTCGCCTCATTACACCGACTACGTGCCTTTGGCCGACATCTCGCGCTGCATCGACGCGCACAAAAATCCACCCTGACCCCCGCGATCTTTCCTTTTTCTTTTTTTTTTTCTACTTTTTTCGTTCGACCACACCGAAAGACTCTTGTTACACTCTCGCTTCTCGGTCACTCCGATCGATGCTTAAGTCGATTATCGAGTTTCTTTTCGAACATCCACGATCGACGATGCCTCGGCGGATTTGACAGCCGATCGCGGTGATATTCCGTTTCGAACGCGCTTGGGCTCTTTCGTCTCGGCTTTTCGCTTCCTTTAATTGACCCACATCCCGCGATCGTACCGCGTTACTAGCGACGGGACCGATCCAACGCCATACTCGTTAACGCTTCTACCTCATCTGTGTACAATGGACGAAATTTCTGTAAAACCGCTGCTATTTTCAATGAAAATAGCAAGAATTTTTATTATAATATTAACTCTTTGCTATATCTACCACTATGGAACTAGACAAATCAATTCTCAAGTTAAGATCGAGGGAAATGCATTTAGGTAGGACTTGTGAAGTTTACCAAAGTTACAAAAATAAATACTGAAACAAAGTTTAGGTAATGTAGTTTACAATGGTCCAAAATAAAAATTTTAGTCTTGCAGAATATTATACGGTTTTGATCAGACAGTGAACGTGTTAGAGAAATGCTAAGAAATAATTAATGGAATATATTACAATTTAATGCACAGAAAAGTGACAAAAGGAGGGTGGTAAAAGGAAATCGATTTTGGACTTTGACATTGTCAAAATAATTATTTAAAAATTTAGTGCACTACTAAGATTACTATAAGATAATCGACCCTTACAATTAATTTCCAAGCTGATAGTCTCGATCATTGTCTTTCTCAAAGTATTGATATTTTTAAATGTTTCATAATCAAGCAATATTACCTTTTAGTGAAACATTTAAACATTGCTCCATGTTTGACACTAAAGTACAAAGAATTTACCTTCTGTTATTTAAAATAATTATTTTACTGATAAATCACCTTGCAAAGAAGGGTTTTTAACAATTTTCCCGCCGCTTATCGAATAAATTGTGCATTTCATACTTTTTAGAAACTAGAGAATTATAACATTTTTTTTCATCACCCTCGTTTATATAAGAACAGTCTTTTAAATCTGTCTTAAGAAATTAAATTTGTAATTTTAGTAATTGGTACTATCACAGTTTAATTACTTCCAATGGTTTATTTTTTATATTATTAATTTAACAATGTATCTTACTTATTGCCATTTACATTTGTGTATTGCATACGATAAAATTCTCCACAGATTTTCTATTTGATTTATATCGAGGAACGCGGGGGCCACTTTTTCTTGTAAACCATTCTTAAGTCTTCTTAGCGTTATACAGGGTGTTCGGCCACCCCCGAGAGAAATTTTAATGGGAGATTCTAGAGGCCAAAATAAGACGAAAATTAAGAATATCAATTTTTTGACTGAGTCTTCATTAAAAAATTATTAAAAAGTTTCAAATCGTTCTGAAAAAATTATTTTCGGTTGCGATGGTCAATTCCAATTATTTTTGGTGAGTATACATACCCCCGAAATCCTACTCACTTATGAGAAAAAAATTCGAGAAGGTGTGAAATTTTTCGACGAAAACAAAAAATTTGATATCGTTTTGGAAAAATTATTTTCGGTTGCGGTGGTCAATTCGAATCATTTTTTATGAATAGACATACCCTCGAAATCCTACGCATTTTCGAGAAAAAAATTCAATGCGGGTGGAACTTTAAACGTTAATAACTTTTTAACGAAGCCTCCATCAACAAATTGGTAACCTTGATTTTCGTTTTATTTTGACTTCTAGAATCTTTCATTAAAATTTTTTCCAGAGGTGGCCGAACACCCTGTATATTGCTGAAAAATAAAGTTGTTCATGATTTTCTTCGATAAAAAAAATCAAAATGTCTTCAAAAAAATTGATACAATTATCTGCTTTCATTCTCGTGAAAATTTTACCTAAATCCTGCCAGCACCATTAAACTTCTATCGACGATATTCTTACTCGCGTCTATGGTTTCAACTTTAAGTAAATTATGTCAATAGTGTTTAAATTCATCAGGGCCACTTATACTTCCTCCTCGAAACTCAAGACTTCTTCTCGCGGTATTCTGTCAGAATTTAAATTATTTCCCATATCACAGTGTGATTATTATAAAATTTTGTACGTTAATTTCAATATTCACTGCTTCTGAGTTACGGATAATGTTTCTTGTATATGAAGAAAACACACTGTGCTTGTACGCAATTCGTTCTTACCTAATATTTCTGTTTCTAAATCGAGAATTGATCGAATCGACGATACTAAACTATTCGTAAGGTTTTCATATGTTAGTAACATATACTTTGGCAGTAAATCATGGTGTCCTTATAGAAATTTCATGCATTGTAAACGCGTGTCAGTCGTATCACTGGTTGTTGTTGTTTCCCCGAATCGTTAAATATTCTGTGTATCCTTTGAAGGATTTGAAATTGGCAGAAGATGTTTACGAAGGGAAATTCTGTTGCGTAGATATTCGCGATTATGAAAGGCGAAGTGAAGGTTGGGTGGAGACGCAAAACGAACGGATAAGAGACGGAGGGGGCAGTAGTCGTAACATAGCCTGGCGCGAAGGGTAGAAGGCAGAATGTATGATATTTTATTTTAGCGTTCTTCTGGGCGCCGCTAGATAAGCCTCCGAGGATTTATGCTTATTACGAGCGAGCACCAGCGAGGGCACTCTTTGCCGAAACCATTTCTGTACAGCGGTAGTCCCTCCCTCCCTTTGTCTTTCTCTCGTTTATCTTTGCGCTCGCTCTTATGGTGATTCTCTTTTGCTCGCGTTTGATATTACTCCCCCTTTTATTTCTGTCGTTGTTCTTCGTTATTAAGAGGATTGTTGTTTTTCAGTTAGATATCCCTCTCCTCGGAATTTATTTTTGCTTTTTATCATTCGTTCCTTGATCTATGATTCTTCGTTCCTTCGAGACTCTATCCTTATTCTCCGATTTCGTGACCAATTATTCGCCCAAACATGAATCATGCTATGTAATTTTTCTTTCGAGCGACAGTAGTCGATTTTTTAGTATAAAAATGTTGATCCTCGGAGTAATAATCGTATCAATAATTCAATAGCATCAAATTACAATATATTAAATAATTCCTAGACACTGGTTGCCGAAGAACGTTAATAAAATACATTTAAAATGATTTACACATCGTTAGTTAGTAAAATTTAATTACTCCTATCCGTTATTTGATTGCATGAAACCAAGAATTATGTACTTATCTGACTGATAAAACCCACGATGTCGTTCATTCCGGTATTCGTAATTGATTCTAATTTTGATTTTGTTATAAATAAGTTTTTACGTCTTTTTCTGTCCTTATAATTTAAGTCATGCACTCTTTTTTCGTTCTTTAAAAAATACACACGAACTATCCATAAGACACTGAGATTCCCTCCTTTTTCTAAGTTTGGAAAGTTAGTTTCAGCTCTATAAATTAACACCTAGACTACACTTGTCGCGAAGTCTAATATATTAAAATTCGCAGGTTATTCGTACAACAAACCTGTTCTATTTTACGAGCATTTATGGGAAAAACTAAACAGTACAAGTTTGAAAAATTGCTTGTAATTAAATCATATATCAAGGGGTTAATCACAACGCATAAGATAGCGCGGAAGTTGCACCGATAAAAACGTTTTCGGTAGGAAATATCGAAAATCCGAGGTTTACGTCGATAGACTTTACAAATATGTCGGCATACAAACCTGATATCCGTTTATCTAAAACCATTACATGTACGAGGTCTGTTCAAAAATTAACTGAACTATATTTAAAAATTTTTTTTTATTTAATGCACAACTTATCGCTCTTTGTCTCTTTCAAAGTACTCTCCTCCTCTATTCACACACTTGTTCCAGCGATGTTTCCATTTTACGGTGCATTCCTGGAAAGTTTCTTTTGGAACATCCTTCAATGCCTGTGACGAATTTTTCTTAATGTCCTCAACTGAGTCAAAACGGTGTCCTTTCAGCACTGATTTTAATTTTGGGAACAAGAAAAAGTCGCAGGGAGCAAGATCTGGGGAATAGGAAGGTTGGGGGAGGACAGTCATCTGATTTTTGGCACAAAATTGGCGAATTAACAAGGCTGAGTGGGCAAGCGCATTGTTATGGTGAAGGAACCATGAGTTGTCTCGCCACAACTGTGGTCTCTTTTGGCAAATTTTTTCGCGCAACCTTTTTAAAATGCCTTCATAATATTGAGCGTTGATCGTTTGACCTTGAGGCAAAAATTCAAAATGCACAACTCCGTTGAAATCGAAAAAAACGGTGAGCATCACCTTGACAGAGGATCGAACTTGTGCTTCTTTTAGGCATGGAGATCCTTTGTTAACCCACTATGATGACTGGACTTTCGTCTCAATGTCGTATCCATAAACCCAACTCTCGTCCCTCGTGATGATCCTTTGAATGAATGTTTCATCATCGTCGGCTTTTTTAAGGAGTTCCTGGCAAACGTCACTCGATGTTCCTCCGCACTTCGGTCATCAAACGAGGAACAAACTTTGCTGTAACTCGATGCATGTTTAATTTTTCGGTCAAAATCTCATGACATGACCTCTTCTGCAAGTTCTCTGATAGTCAGACGATGGTTAATACACACAAGATCTTTGATTTTCTGAATGTGAATGTCATCAGTTGAAGTCGAAGGCCTTCCTGATCGAGGATCATCTTCAATTGATTGACGACCATTTTTAAATCTGGTAAACCATTCGTAACACTGTTTACGAGAAAAAGCATTACTTACGTAAGCTTGCTTCAAAAGTTTAAATGATTCCATGAATGTTTTCCCCAGTTTTACGCAAAATTTCACGTTGCATCGTTGCTCTCGTAACTCGGACATTGCGAAAATCGCCACGAACAGTGAAGCACGTTGCACTCAAATAGCAATAACTCAGAAACTAAGCAAGATGTAAACAATTTGTATAAAAGTCAGTCAACTGTTCGTTGCTATGACGATATACAAACACACAACTAAAAAAGTTCGGTTATTTTTTGAACAGGCCTCGTATTCTTTATTTTTCACAATGCTATTAATCTATATATTAATACAAAAGTTTTCCATACCAGGCTATGACGTAACAACGATGTAAGTTTTTTATTTCATAATTTATATTTAATTGCGTTGTGCATATATTCATTTTGTTTAGTAATTGAACATTGTAACCTAAGTATGTTTCTATCCTTACACTTTTTGTTTTTCCATCTACAGATTGCAAAAATAACTTTTTCATATTCTGAAGGTGGTTTTGAGCACGAAACAAAAAATTCAAAATAAACGTCAAATTTTAGACCTCGATTAGGCATTAGATGTCGGTTAAATATTTAAAAAATTAAAATTGTTACAAATTAAAAATCAAAATTGCACTCAGTTTTAAATATTATTAAATAAAAATTATTTGAATGTCTCGAATACTATCATACATTCGATTGTAAAAGAAATAAAAACTTTATTATAACACTGTTATTACTGAAAACAGAAACTATTTGTTTCGTTGGAAATATTATTTATTTTTTCAAACATGGTTCCAACTATTTACGACTTTTTCACACTGTGGAAATTGATTACATTTAACTGTGTATAATTTTGTTTATATTCAAAGAATAGAGCAACTAATCATTAAGTCGTGACACGAAATATCTATCTGTCATCGTGAAGGGTTAACCGAATCATCAAATTCTCTCTGGTCCTGTCATTGAAGTCACTTCGGTTCGATGAAAATTAATCGCTGCGCAAAGAATGTTCGATTAGCGACGGTCATCTTTCTCTCGGACAAATATGTCAGGTTAATATATTATAGCTTCTGTCAAGTGACGTTCGTGTTCGTAAATGCATCGGTTCGGTAATGCAAATCAGACAAGAAGCGATGGAACAAGGCCAATATTAATTCTTCGTGGCTAACTCCGTCCCACAATCATCGAAGATAGAAATAGAAAGAAATTTACGAGTTATTATTGCTTGGATCCAACAGTACATTATTAATCGTTACAATGAAGCCACTATATTCTCGTATAAAACTCAGGTTTAAAATAATTAATCTGTTAATTCTTTTTATGTATTTTTTTTTACTTTTACTCATTTGTATTAAAATCTGTATTCACGGAATTTCTTTTTAAGCTACATTTTGATTAAAAATTTTATTGTTTTTTTAATAGTTTCCTTGTATTTCCTGGCAAATCGAGATTTACACAAGTTAAGTAGTTTATACTTTTTGTTGGAACTAAATTTCATCTGAGAAACTACAAAGATTTTATGTACAGAATTTTCTGGGGAACGTAGTGTCAAAACTGAAAAATATTTCGTTGCTAACTTAGACGTTTTGTCGTCGAGAGTGTTAACCATAGGTTTTTGTACCCAAAAGTATTCCTGGTGTTTGCCAAAATCTTTCATTTGTTGATTCCATCTGATCTAGACCATTTCTTACATAGAATTTAATTTATGGAAAATTCAAAAATATATCTTTTCTAAGGTATTTCTAGACTCAGTGTTTGTAATATAATAGGTATATTTAAGACAAAATTAGATTGATTTGTGTTTATATAACAGTATTAAAGTTAATCATAAAATGCAATAAAATTTTTATTTCGGAATAATAATTTTACATCGAATTTTATTTTTATTACAATGTCTTAAAAAAACAAATTTCTTGAGAAACTTGATTCGCAAAAATGTGAATTTAATTTGCAAAAGAACACAAAGATTTATCTGGATTCGTCAAGAATAGTAAAAGTTACAGGGAGATCACAAATACACAGGTATCGAATAATAATTTTGAACTAGAATGCGACTAGTAACGCACTTGGTTATTCGAGTAGAAATATCATCGACGACGTAATATCGTTCCCTACAATCCACAGAATTGATGTGTATAAAATTCTGTTGTACGTAGTGAAACTTCTCAGATTCGATTTCTAGAAGTTGAACGACCGATAATACGAACCCGAAGTGCCGGCAATGAAACGTCATCTGAAGACCACTTTTCATTAACGAATCCCCGGCATCGAATTTTGATTGCATGTTTCGAGATCGCTGAAATCCCTGCCACTGCTTATTGACAGAAGTGTTCGAAGTAGGAAACCCCCAGTGACGTTTATTCGTAGAAGGCTGGCGATCGCAAACGTTCATTGTGCGTTTCGCATTGTCGCGTTGGCTAATGAGAAAGTTGCGAGTACCCGGGACGAAATGTCGACAAATGTCATTCAACACCTCGGATTAAACGGAACACATAATATTTTGTCGATGCTTCAGAATCTCTTGTTTGATTATTTGTTTTAGCGTGTAGCACGACTTGAAACCCCAATTCCGAACGATTCTCTAAACTCCACTCGTTTCCACTATAGCCACAAGACCACGTATTTAGAATTGTTTGATAAAATATTAGATTAGATTTATTTTTTTCAAATTTGTAAATATGTGTTAATTCCATTTAGTTTTTTGGTTAATCAGACTGATTGGAGTACGACGATGCGTGTTACTGTACGTGCAGCGACGGATACAAGAGGCGTGCTACAAGGGGTGAGTCCTCCACATTAATCAGAAAAATCTATAATCTGAATTTTCATCGACTCGATGAAGAATATTAAGTAAAAGAATATTAACATAATTTACACATCTACTTACTATGTAATTTACTATCTACTTATTATATAAATTTGAAGAGTATTCATTGATCCATTTTTGAGATATCACAGCAGCCATTCAAAAGAAAAAAAACTGCAGGAAACGTGCAATAATTTTAGTAATAATAAAGATTATTACATAAAAGTTGTACCGTGTTACTTTGAAAAGTGACTAAACACATGAGACAAATTCCAAAATTCTCTATAATTATACATGTAATAATTTCGACGCCCCAGAATGGGAATACTACCTTAATATCTTAGGAAGATATTTTCGAGTAGGACGAGGTTGAGTAACAAAGAGAACTCCGATTATTATATAAAAATTGTACCGTTTTACCTTGAAAAGTGACTAAACACACGAGGCAAATTCCAAAATTCTCTATAATTATACATATAATAATTTCAACGCCCCCAAATGGGAATACTCCTTTAATATCTTAGGAAGATACTTTCGGGTAGGATGAGATTGGGTAACAAAGAGAACTTCCATTATTACATAAAGATTATTATAAAAGTTGCACCGTGTTACTTTGAAAAGTGACTAAACACACAAGGCAAATTCCAAAATTCTCTATAATTATACATATAATAATTTCAACGCCCCCAAATGGGAATACTCCTTTAATATCTTAGGAAGATACTTTCGGGTAGGATGAGATTGGGTAACAAAGAGAACTTCTATTATTACATAAAGATTATTATAAAAGTTGCACCGTGTTACTTTGAAAAGTGACTAAACACACAAGGCAAATTCCAAAATTCTCTATAATTATACATATAATAATTTCGATGCCTCCAAATGGGAATACTCCCTTAATATCTTAGGAAGATACTTTCGGGTAGGACGAGGTTGGGTAACAAAGAGAACTCCGATTATTATATAAAAATTGTACCGTTTTACCTTGAAAAGTGACTAAACACACGAGGCAAATTCCAAAATTCTCTATAATTATACATATAATAATTTCGACGCCTCCAAATGGGAATACTCCCTTAATATCTTAGAAAGATACTTTCGGGTAGGATAAGATTGGGCGAAGAAGAGAACTTTCATTATTACATAAAGATTATTATATAAAAGTTGTACCGTTTTACCTTGAAAAGTGACTAAACACACGAGACAAATTCCAAAATTCTCTGTAATTCTATATATAATAATTTTGACGCCCCCAAATGGGAATACTCCCTTAATATCTTAGGAAGATACTCTCGGGTTTGGGTGAAAAAGGGAACTTCGATTTCTCCCCTCTAAAAATATATTCAAGATACCAAACGCCATATCTCGCGTAAAATACAGTGACGTGCATTCCATGGCCGAACCGAGGAGATCCCGAGAACCACCACGGGGTTTCCTTCGCGTGGTCTAATTGGTGGATCCGAAGGGTGGAAGTTCCCCGTAAAAACCAGCGCGATATCGAACGTACGTGTCCGCCGACGTTATATGGTTCCGCGTATGATACGTGTCGTTACTCACCCCCTCGGTCTTCCGCAACAGAAAACCGCACCCCGAGCCACCCCCGTAGCGGGCAATGCAAATCTCTTTTTCTCCGCGCGTCTCGGTTTTAAATGCCACCCTCTCTCTCTCTCGCTCGCACACATTCTCTTTCGTCCGCCAGCTCGCTCCGTCTGCGCCTCCCTTACGCGGTCGGCTACCCTTTCCGCCTATATCGCCTCCCACCCCCGTTCCACCCTCTCGGGCTGCGTGCTCTTTGTTCTTCCTACGGGCCAACTCCGGCGGCGTCGCAACCCTTCCTTCGCGGCGTCGCCCGCTCTTTTTGTCGCTGCGGCTTATTCGATATATTGTAGCGCGTCCCTCGACCGGGGACGGGGACGGAGACGGGGACGTGGGGGTGGCTGGGTGGGTGGAGCGGGGTGGAGTGATATCAGAGACAAATGACGGACGGGCAAAAAACCAGCGGACGCGGGGGACAATTTGCTAACTGTTGATCCGTGACGGGATGGAGGGATAAGGTTCCATGCGACTTGCGGTCGGTGGCGTTACTATTTTTTAGGAGTCAGACCCGCGACGGACAGCCACGCGAAATCTTACCAAGATTTCAATTTTCCCACTTCCGTCGGTTCACGACTCTCTCGCCTTCGCGATTCGTACTAGAAACATGCAAAAATCCTTAAGAAGCGTCGGGCTTCATTCGTTTATTATTAACACTGACTGCCACGTGATTCATATATGGGTGACAAGACTTTTTACTTTGAATCTAAAACAATTAAATCTGAAGCTGTAATGTTGAAGAAAATAAATTTGAATAGAACTCATGAATTTAAATGTGTTTTTAAAAGTAATTACTAAGACAAATTTTAATTTGTATAGTTTACTATTGTCTAAAATCACAGTTTTGATCTCATAACGTGTTAAACAAGCTTTTAGACACGACTTTGCTCGTCCGAATATTGGTTTAAAGAATCCATGAATTTCATTACGAATGAAACGTACGTAGAAGTTTGTTTATGAATTAATGTAAAATTTGTATTTGTTTCTATAGAAGATTTATTTGTTAACCCTTCGCGAATTGTTTGTATGTACCAGCAATATATTTCTATCGTTTCGAATGAACGGTAATTTTTTTAAAAACTTGTCTCCGTAAACAAAAATTAATTTCGTTAATACATATAAAACAATTCATAAAATTAAAATAAAATTGATGCATTAGGTAAATACACGTTTTGTTAACGTTCGTGCTTCAAAATATCCGTCCGCAAAAGGTCAATATATTATAAATCGAATAATAAATTTAAATCAAAACAATGCGAAAAAAGAAATTCTTATTATTCAAACTGGTGAATAGTGATGAATTTTCAAATTTCTTTATCTTAGATCTCTATTTCTTTTCTTATTTCGAAATCGTGTGACACAAAGTTTGTGTTGTATAGAACGGGCCTAAGTATTCTAATACTTACAATAAATATATTACAAAATTTGGCAAATCGACATCAGCAGGCACAAATAAATAGAATACTGTGATCTAATAGTATCGAGAGTTTTGTATAACATAGAATGTTAAACAAAATACAGCAATATTATGAAAATTGTGTTAGCGAAAGATGTGTAAATATTTCAGATTAGAGAAATCAAGTAAACTATTGCTAAACATAATTTCTGTTTAACTTATAATATCTCAGGGTTTCAATTTCGTACTTTAAAAATCACGCGATGTTCAAATAAATATTAATCCCAGTGAAAATTATTTTTCTGAATGCCTTTAAATAGGACACTGGTACTCAATGGGTTAAATTACCACGTATCGGTACTGCATCGGACGGTTCTGGAATTTATAAAAACTGTGTTCGTTTCATCCGTATTTTGGATGTAAATTTTTACATATTTATCCCACTTGGAAATCTATAAATTCTTTGAAACAATTTCGAGAATATTAATGAGTTCGATTTTTATGTTGCATCCCTTTAAATAAAAAACTATTTTAGTTTCATATAAATGTTCCTTACTATTTTTCTTCGTTCATTTTATTTTGTATTTTTAATTTCACTAAAAAAAATGGCATCTGAGAAAAGCGACTTTTACAAGAAACAAGGTCGAAAAGCATTGTGCGTAACTGGTTGGGAAGTGTATTAAAAAAATATTTTATTAGATATATTGGAAGACGAGCGATACTCCTTTCATATTAGCGAGGCTAAGCCCTCCCAACGATTTCCTTTCGGATACCAGTCGTCGCGAAACGCTCTTTTCTACCCCGCGGTTCGGTCCCTGGTTCTATGTTTGCGTCGAGGGTGGCTCGAGATATTGGAGACAAATGACGCTGCAAAAAAACAACCCTCCTGACACGGCTCTCTCCCTGATCAGTTACTCTTTGAATACCATGACTGTCCGGCAAAATAAACCTCGAAAAAAGAATATTCTTTTGTAAGCGGAAAACAAACCCGAAAATGGAGGTTCTAAACGGCGATTTCATGTTCTCGTTCCGAATAGCGACGGGCAAAGGGTGATTCGAACGCGTTGTTGAATTTCATCACCGCCACGCGATCTCCGGCAATACACGGGCTAGTCCCGGGCTACTGGAACGGGGAAGGAATGCTCGCGGTACGGGCTAATGAACTTCTCATTGATTGGTTAAAATTTCGTTAATACTCTGACGTGTGCTTCCCATGCCTCGCGCTGGCTCCTCGGAGGTATACAGACCCTGCAACCCGTTCCTCCTTTAGGTCCACCTCGCTCCCCGGCGAACACCCTCGTCTCACTCCTAGCGAGGGTGAATTTTGAAGGGTGGCTCGAACGTTAGTTAGGCTTCTCCGCGGTGGTGGCTGAAGTACCAACACCACCACCACTACCACCTTTGCCGCCTTTTATGACTGGAGGAAACTAACGAAATTTCCCTATCGGCGATCAATCCACCCCCGGACCGAGCAACCCTTTTCATTGATCTACCGGCCTCCTCCGCTGAGGCTCAACCCCTTATCGTAACACCCTTTTGGCCGAGCGAACGTCCCTCACCGACTCACCCCCCTCCTCCTTCCCTGATCGTTCTGTCTCTGCTTTTCTTCTTTCCGTTTCCCTCCCCCCTTCGTCTTCGTCTCACTCCCGTCGAAATATTACCATCGTCCGAGCGTGTCCCCGCGGCCGACGAAGGGTGCACGAGAACCGGCTTCGATGACGGATCTCTAATTTTAATATCGCTCCAGTTCGCTTTGAAGTGCCCTCGTTAGGCACGGGGGTGGACCGACCGGAGGGTTTCTTCGCCCTCGCAGAGACGCGACGGCACGTGTTGCGGACCGAACTTAACCTCAAAATCACATGTCGTCTCGTGGCTCGGACAGAGACTTCCGAAGGGGATGATTTTTGACCAGCCTCAACGAATTAATCGACATCGATATTCAATGAAATTTACCAATCGTCAAGTCATAGTTTCATTCCTCGAATTGCCCGATTTCATATTGAGGATTCGTGCAATGTTGTGCTTTAGAAAATGAAACGTTGCATTTTGTCCTATTTTGGGTATTTGTATCATTGGATTCTCATCAAGTTTTTCGCATACTTATCAAAATTATCATATTTCGTGATTCGAAGGAGGACTTTGAAAAATTGAAAAATTCCTTAATTATTTACTTCCTACTTGCGATTACATACATTATTAATTAAAAACTGAATTAACCAAAAATTGAAGGACTAGTTTGCCAGAATATAGTCACGTTCAACACGTGTTGCTTAACCTCGAAATCACCTGTCTCGTGGCTCGACCAAGAACATTGAAAGGGGATGATTTTTATCCATGAGTCCAAAAAAGCGAATCTACTCTCATCAATATTGAACGAAATTTAGATCTCGTCAGGTTATAGTTTCACCCCCAAAGTCGTTCAATTATTCTTTACGAGGGGTTGATTTAACGTTGTGTTCCGGGAAGTGGAAGATGCAGCATCTATCTTGGGCCCATTACATCCCCTACCCTTGACTCAATTTACCCATATTCAAGGATAAGATACGATGAAAAGCAAATCTTAACAAATTCTGTGTTTCTGAGAAGTTCCATGTTCAGAAGAAAGTTACGTTTAACCCATGGAAACGTTATTTTAGAATCGTAAAGTTTCAATTTTTAGTAAATAACAATACAAATAGTAGGTATATAAACTTCTAAATGTGAACAATAATAACAAATGAAGAATTTATAAATATAATAATGCAGAAATTCGATTAGAAACCTTATGCAGGAACAAGAAATAACGAAATTCAGAATGGACAATTTGTAATTTTAGCAGTCTATTGTTTTGTCCATTATTTTAGTAAATTATGATTTTATGGTCTGTGGTGGATTAACAAAGACATAAAAATTCGTATAATTTCATTAGTTTTAATATTATGAAAACTCCACGTAACAAATTGAATTTAATTACTCGAATTAAATAAATCTAGTCTTTTACTTTTTAAACCAGAGCCAAATAATTTTTTAAACAAATGGGTAGACAGCTTAACAGAAAGAATACAAATAATTGTTTAAAATTTGTTGACCAGAATGATTAGAACGGTATTTATGCACGATTGTACGTCATAATTTAAAAAATAAATTAACCGCGAAATAAACGGCTGGTGGTTAGTTTGCCAGGAATTAACGCGTCGGGTCTTTTTATGGTAAACTTTCAAGCTATCGGTCTCGTTACATCGGTAGGACGACGCGGCTGAAAAGGCACGCTTCTCGCTGCACGGTAGAAATCCTTTTTAACGAAGCTGAAGAAGGGTAGGAAGGGATGTCGATAATCACTAAATTGCCTCTGAAATTCCTAGCGCAGCGAAAGCTTTTGCCAGTTTCGATGGGAGCGTGTGTATGATCCGTTTTAACAACAAATTGATTTCGCAAATAGTAACTTCGCTTCAGTTTACGGGAATTCGGATCGAATGCTATGCAGATCCGTAATTCTGTAAGGAAGATTCAGAATTTCAACGTGTTTCGCGTTCTGACGTTTGCGCGTTTCGCTGATCTTGAATCGTAATGGAATCGAGGCCCCTTTCGACCCTTTGCGTTTGGAGTCGTTGCTTTTATATCGATTCGTTTTACAGCACATTTACGAAATATAAAGTACTTATCGATAAATGGGGTCAACAATCATCGAGTGAAAAATATTACTTTGCTTTCTCTGTTGGACTATAAATAAATTTCAACAGAGAAAGCTACTTTTATATTTATCGTTACTAGTTTATAAGTTAATAATTCATGCTATATACGAGATATTAAACTTTAATTATATATTTTATTTATTATTTAAAGAGGAAATAAATTATGTCTTTTCTAATGGGCAAAATATTTGATGCAACATTACGGAGAAAATCGAAATTATTAATTTTATTTAGTACTTATACCTTGATTTCGCTACGACTTTGATCATTTTGTATTGATACTTGTTCCTGCAGAATACTCGTGACTATAGTTTCACCAAAATTAATCGATCGTTTAAGTCCCAGGAGATAATCGACGAGTCATCCTCGCCTTGTTGTTTATGGTTGTACACGTTCTTTGTCTTTCAAACAAAGAGGCAAGATGGCACGACATAAATGTGTAAATCTTGTCTGGCGTGATTCATAGTTACCCAAGTGGCCTTGAGCGACCGATTTAGTTTGATACTACTCTAGTCGCTTTACTTAATCGCGTGGAATTTGTAGGAACACTTCTTAATAATAAGAATAAGAATTTCTCATAGTAAATCCTTTTCTGCGTTTTCGATAAATAATTTTAAATGAACATTTTACTATTTTGCCGTTAGATCGAGGTAGAGAAAACTAGATTTTGGAGAAAACCCTTTAGCCTTACAAAGGTATTTTTTCGTCATTCCAAAAATTATATACCAGTCCTTTTCTGTTGAGATAGATTTGTTGTATTTTGTCTCTATTATGTTACTTCAACATTTGATATATTTGTAGTTAAACTGAATTTATGTATGAAAGTTTGGATTGATATGGTAAGAAGCTAGATTAAGAAATAGAAAAAAAGTAAAAATAGCAAAAGACTATAAGCTGTTGTGAATACTTTCTAAACTATGACATGTTACCACCACATACTACTTTCATGTTTATTTTCTTGGTGTCTGATGATTGCATTGTATCGACATTAATATCAACAGCCAAGGATCTTTCTAGACGTCATAGGCCTAAGCTAGACGGCGAGTATTATTTTCTTTTTATTGTTAATTTTCTAAATATATAGATACATTCATAGTATCATATTTGTGACAATATCCAGAGACTATAATTTTTTTAGGGTAATTTATATAAAAAAAATGATGAAGATTAGCAAGTACTAATAACGAGATAGAAATTGAAGATTTCTGTCTACTGAAATTTATCTTCCAATTTCTATCTCGTCACAAGCAATCGGTGTAAAATATCTATTTTACAATATTCCACACTAGGGTGAGTACTGTTGGAAGATAAATTTCAGTAGACAGAAATCTTCAACTGTATTCACTGTGAAATATTGTAAAATAGATATTTTACACCGATTGCTTAAAGGTCATACTACAGCTTGAAAACTTGAATTAATATACTATATCGACAACAGGATTATACGGATTTAAAAAATGCACGGCAGGTTATCGAGGATTAAATAAACGCAGCTGGCTGATAAACATCACGTATACGCGACAACGGCAGTCAAAGTGTTAAAAAGTCGTGGGGGATAATTGGAAATCGGGGCGAAAAGAGTCGGTTAGAAAGAAAGGCAGGGAAATTTGTGTCTGAGCGATGACAGGGGTTGGAGAAAGGGTAGAAGAATAACACGAAGAAAGAGAAGGAGATGGGTGGTGTAGAAACAAACGCGTAATCCCTAACCTCAGGCAACGGCGGGGAAAGAGACCAAGAGGGAAAGGAGGACGAGAAGGTGGGCGGAGGATCGAAAGAAGTTTCTGACCCGCTTACGGGAAGTGCGAGTCTCGGAGTTCCCGCTACTTCACAAGAGTTTCCGAAGTGGCGAAGCAGACACCACCCTCCCTCTCGTCTCAGTGCCACACCACAACTCCTTCAGCCCCCTCGTCCGACCCGGTATCCTCCTTTCAAATACCCTACCACCGTCCAACGGTCTGCGTTGTCGGCTCCTCGTTGTTTGCCCCTTTCGCAGGCCCCCGAGAGCGGGGATGCAGCCTTTACTTTCGCTGAACGGTGAAAGTGCACGCAGCCACGTTCCGCGTGCAGCTGAACGCCGCGTTTAACTGGGACGTCCAGTTAGCGCACATAAGGGGAGAACTGGGACGCTGTAGAATTTCTAGCCGGCTCTCGTCGATGGGGTAGTAGGCGAATCGCTGATCCAACGAAAGGGAAATCGACCGCGGTCTTTTTCCACACCCGGGACGCGACCATCTAACACTTTTACATATTACAATTTCCCCTTCCATGTATTTCAAGGTTTCTCATTTTTATTGTCCCCCTAATTCTGCCTAATTATGTTTTTTTATTCGTTACGCTATTTATTTTTTTTTAATAATACCGTTTAACTCTCTGTACACCGAGAATATTTACTAATATGAACGATTAGCTATATTAAATTAAATTTTGTGATGTGGTTTCTGAAAACAAAAAATACCCTTCTTTTCACAAACATGTATATGAATACCTAATTTAAATTTTGTTTATGTATTTTCTAAATTAAATTTGTGTCATTATAAATGAGACTTCAAGCTATGGTACGTATTATGTTTGTCGCCATAGCGACGCCAGTGGAGTGCAAAGGGTTAACTATACGTTTAAATAAAATTTTATAATACTCATCTCTTCCTTGCTAAATAAGAAAACATTCCACGCGTTCTATCGTAAGCTATTGCTTACATTTACTTCTCTACCCTTCTTATGAACCTCTTATAAATGTGTGTTTACTCAATTTTCTTATTTTAGCTATATAAATTACTGGTATTCGGTATTGTGCTTTAGTGCGTTCCAAAGTAGAATATGCATTACCAATTTGGTCGCCTTATTATGAATATCAATCACGCGTATCGGAAGGGGTTCAACATAAACTTGTGCGTCTAGCTACTCATTTAGCAACTCCTATGGCAAGAATCGACCATGATTATTCACTACTACAATTTAATATGGGCATCACTTACAAACCCCTCAATGATTATGTCTCTAGAAATAATCTCTATGATAAATCTAACTACACCCAGATTAACTATAAGAATAGTGTAGTTCCTATAATTCCATTCATCGTATAATAATCAATGTCAACAAGTTTTGCGAACATCTAGACAATATTAGACTAAGGCTATCACAACTTAGATAATTCACAAATTTTTTATAACTACTATAGGCATCTGTTATTTTGTAGTAAAATGTCACTGTGTTGTTTATGTATGTAGTTTATAAATATTTTGTATATTTTAGTTTCTATGTTTTATTTGTGCACAAGGTGGTTCTAATCTGCAAATAAATGAATAAAATATACAAATATATCAAGTATTCTATCAGTTTGCCCCGCATTCTAAAAAGAAGCTTCATATAATTGCTTATTTCTCTATTTCAATTGCAGATTAACTAATTATTTAAACCACATATCGTCTCATATTAATCTTAGTTTATTCATCACCTCCTATGAAAGGAAATTATATATTCCATATTTATTTTAAGAAACATAATAAGATTAGTGGAACCAAAAGATTGCACATCCAGTAATCAGATGTAAGAAATATTTCCATCATTCACTCTGAGAGAGATTTAAATAGTTTCTTAATTAATTTTAGTGGAATTGTATTCTACTTTTCCATAATACAGAATTGTAAATCTTGCGAGTTCTCCTCAAATATCGATTCGCATCAACAAAGGAGATTTGTTTCCTCAAATACGTATACGTTACTTCTGAGTAATAACTGATAAGGTGCAAACGGTGAACGCAATGCGTCCAGGTTTAAAATAATTTTCTTTTCATTGATCGAACCGAAATAATTCGCGAGTTTATCTCCCCGATTAATTCGGAAATTAAGCTTTAATTGGTTTTAATAATTCAATCGAACCTTTTTGTTTCGTATTCTCGTCCACATGACGTTCACGATCTTTACGAACGTTTGCTTAAACCGATATTTTTACACTGCGATTGCTTTACAACGTGTTCATAAAATCGACCGATATTTATATTTTTCTACCGATATAAACTAGCCCGAAAATTTCGATCGAAAGTCTCGAAGAAAACGCGAGTACACAGTTTCATCATTAAGCAAACGTATAAATATATAAATTTAAATATAAATTTTCTAAATTTATGGAAATCAAAGTTTCTGTACTAATTTCTTCTTATTCTATACTAAGGCAAAAGAGTGTATGATATATTAGAATGAGTGAAAGGAAATATATACATCAATAGATATAGTATTTATTAATAAAATAATATGAAAATATATATTTTAACAGAAAATGAAGTGTAAATCTATAAAGCCACAAAACGTCAAAATATTACGATTGTCATTTTTTCGAATGACGTCCACGCATCGTTCATCGTTTCCCATAATTCAGAAACTTTTTTCGAAATTGTTTTATACAGATTTCAATGGGGTTCAAATCTAGTAAACAAGCTGACCGTATCAAAACCCTGATATTATTTTTTCGTCTAACCTCTGATTTGTGTGCTTGGATGTATGCACTGCAGTATTATTCAATTTCTTCGGTAAACGGTACTAAAATTAGCACCAACAATTCTGTCTGACAGATGGTGTCTTTGTATCAGCTCCGAATGCACCTCAAATTATTAACGGGCCACCACCGAAATTACGACTCATTGCGACATTAGTTTCTATTCTTAAATTTTTTTTTGTCAGAAAAGGTAACATATTTCCACTGTGTTGTCCAAAACACGTAAGTTTATTTTTGTCCATCGAAACCTCTCGAATATATAGCACAACATTTGTTGCACGCGCCTCATATTTATCGGTGATCCTAATTCAGAGCAAAGTTGCGTTGCACTTTTCGCTGCAGTCCTCATTAATATCGAATCTTGCCTCCTTGTCAATTTTCGATTCCCACCTTTAGGATGTTTCTTAGCATATAATTCGCCCAAATTCTATAACTATTTATCAGAGCACTTGTCCTATTAATTCTTTTGCAATTGTCCGGTCAAAACACCCCACATCTTGTTTCTTCTTCGTTTGTTAATAACTTGCCTCGTGGCATTCTAATAAAAATAAACTGAAATACTAGTAGGAATAAATAATTCTAGTAGGAATGCATACTTTTTCATGCTAATCGAACTTCCCTAGTTGTGTCTCGTCGAAGTTACCCATAGAAAATCGAAACACAAACAAAGTGACATTAAAGAAATATCGAGCAGTGCATAGGCCGTAGCGTTTCTCGACGCGGGCAGCTTGTTTTCTGCAAAGGAAGGTTCGTTCTGGAATGCGGAACGGAGTTCCAAGGGACCGTCGTCGCGTCGAGTCTGGTAGATCGCGAGAAACGGATCAGGAACGATTAGGGTATCGAACGCAGGGCGATCGCGGCTTCATAACATGATAGACAAGTCAGAAGCCCGCATCGGGAGTTTCGCCTGTGCCTAGGCTACGCGGAGAAGGATGAGGAATCGGAGGCTGGGATAGTTTAAAGGGTTGATAGTGGTGGAGGCGGTCGCGAGTGGTGGTGGAAGGAAGAAGGTGGAGTGAGCGAGAGAGATGGAGAGGTTGGTGAGGACGAAGGGAGCTCAGGGAGGATGCAGTATAGGTGGTACTAGGTGGCTTTAGCTTCATCTCGCTCGGTATCTTACACCGATACCTAACTCTCGCTCCGTTCTAACCCTTTACCGGGCGATTCATCCATCCCCTTCTCTCTTTATTTGAGTATAATTATTGATTATTGGACGACGGAAGGCCGGCTACTCTAGGACGTGGAGAAGGCAGGGTTGGTGTAGGTACCAACGTTCGAGAGGGTTGGCTGGAGGTTGAAGAACGGTAGGAGGGTGATTAAGCTATATGCCTGGCATATCCCACCCCTTGCTATCACCCTCCAGTCTCCCCCGCGCTCGCGCTCGTCCTCCTTCTGCGTTCGCCTTTCACTCACCCACCCCTTTGCCCGCCATCCGTTCTTCCGATACCACGGGGTTGCTGTCTCTCTCGGTCTTTCTGTACTGACAATTAGACTGATAGGTATATCTTAGTCTGCTATCGATTTGATTCCACCCTATCGTATAGGGTGCACCCGCACACCCGGGCAAAATTTACATCGTGTATGCTACAACGACGTCGATCGCGGTGCCGTCCTACAGCAGTTACTTCCAACCCCGAATGGTGCCTGCCTGCCTGCCTGCCTGCCAGCCTGCCCCCCTTTCTTGCCTTCTTCCCTGTTCTCGCACTCATCCATGTCCACCACCTCTCCGCCTTCGGAGCAGCCTTCGATTATAACCAAAACCCCTGCGCGCTGTCTCTGTAGCGCCAATACATCCGCCTTCCAAGGGGTTGATTAGTGCATTACCACTCGAACTTGTTCCACCCTGTCCGACCGAGGAGGGAGAACATTCCCGTCGACCCCGTTCGCACCGAATTCACGCTCGTTTCTCCGCGGTATCCCGCCCCAGCCTCTTCCCTTTCTCTCTGTCTCGCTTTGTCCTTTCTACCAGGGGACGTTTTTTCCCTTCGGCCTTTCCCCTCTTATTACCCTCCACCCCGATCCGTGGGTATTCTCCTTCACTTTCGACGTAATCCTCCGGGGTTGGATCGCCTACGGAGTCGGTTACCGGTCCCGGCGATCGGTAATTGTGGGATTAATTATGGAAGTTACACTCACCCTCCTCAACCTACACCCCTCCCCCTCTTTCGCCCTACCCTGCCGCGCTCAGCGCGTCTCTATCCTTGGCGGACCGTGGTTAATTCGTAATTTTGCACGATGGGAAATTGTGTTGACTCACCTGCAACAGAAAAAAGAGAATCGCACGATTAGTCGATGTTAGCGGAATTTATACTTGATTGTAAACTAGGACTGCGCTTCCGTCCGATGATAAAGGGTCGTATCGAACCCCCGGCGCGTGAATCACAACGAGTGCCGAATAGAATATGAGAAATGTAACCGCGATATAGACTGCAGATTTACTACTGATAGATTTCCTCTGGCTTCGATGCATTCTATTAAGTATTCCCTCGCTGAAATTCCCCACCGGGTTACTATCTACGTTCTGTCCCTCCGAAAATGTACGATAATTTACCCGGACGAAACACTCGAATTGTTATCTTTCCAACCTATTTTCAACCGTGAAAACAATCGATAAATTAATTTAAATATTAAACCGTCCCATAAGTTCGAAAGAAATCTTGAAATTATTTTCTAAGTTTAATAATTCGCATTAACAGGTATTTGCCAAATGACGATGGTACAAATGTTTCTCAATGGTGCATTACAACGTACCCTCGAACCTATAAATTGTTTAAAAAGAAACGCGTTTTGAATTTTGTTTCGATCGTTGGATCCAGAAGTTGGCCTCCGAACGCAATGACAATTTAGCAAGGGTAACCACCTGTCGTTATCCGATAATATATCGGAGCCTAAACTCTTTTGCATCCCTTCTCGAATCTGTCAATCATCGTTTCCGGACACGCCTGAATTCCTTTTCAGAAAACCATCGCACCCCTAATGACGTCGAACTGGAAACAATGAAAAGTCACAAGCGAGTCGGCGCGTGGGCTTGGCGGGGGTGAACAGCACCGATGTCGATTATTAAAACCCCGCCAAAACGGGTATCGACGGTGTCCCGCGCGTAGGCGCTCTATTAATTGCCGAATAATGAACGAAGTTAATCGACAGCTCGACGAGTGTCGACCGGGTCTCCACCCCCGCACCATCCCTCCCGCGATACATCACCTTTATATCATTATATGACGAGCTAATGAAATTTTCATAGCGTCGAAATATCGATGCGCCACGCTCGATGCTTTGTATCGGCCTATCAATCACCCCTCAGCGTACACACACTCACGGATACTCCCACACACACCGATCGTCATCCCTTTCCCGACTTGCACCGCCTATGCACGCACCGTGGAATATAATTGACGTCCGTCCGACCTGTAAACGAGTGTCCAGTCGTTGTCATTTGGTTCAAAATCGATTTTGATCGGGGCTGGTTTTTTTTAGGAAACTTCGACGAAATGCTAAGCAGCGGTAAGAACGAAAGATTTACACTACGCGTCCGGTCTAATAAATTTCAGTCAACGTTGTTACTGCAACGTCTTTTGCATTCCATTAGTTGAAATAAATAGAATTAATATAATTCTGTTTGAATAACAATAAATTTATACAGTCGGTGCTAAAATACTTGAAAACAGAAGGACACTCATTTTTTTTAATATTAAAGAAAGAACCCAAACTGACAATAAGTGTCCCGTTCCTCGAACAACCACCTTACAGAACTCAATCTCTCAGTTTGTCGAGTTTTGTTTCGATCGAAACGTCGAGAAAACGTAGTTCCTATCTGCATACAAATTTCTAGTAACGAATAAAAACTAAACGTCCTTTCGTGAGTAATAAAAATTGTTATCAGCTTGGAAAAATATTGGGAGTTTACGTAGAAAAAAAAGAAGTGCTCGAAAAACTAACTAGGCCTCGTAGGCTAAAAAGAAGTATCGATCATAAAAGAAGAGGGGAGCAGGGTGTCCTTCAGGCAGTTCTCGCGAGCTGCAAGAACGTTAATCTCGCCAACGGGAGGGTTTTATCGCCTGCAACCCCCAAGTGACACGCGACTCGTCGTAAAAATCTCAGAAGCCCCCTAGGCAGGTGAACACGCCAGGGCAGAGCAGTAAACGTGGCCGGTTAATCGAGCATACCTACGAACACGTGTGCCTACGTGCGTGTGGGTGTGTACGCACACGGTTATTAGCCCGTGACAGTAAGAGAAGCATCGAGAGACGAATTGAAAGGAATGTACGAATCGAACAAGACAACCACACAGAGGAACTGAATTACGAAGAAAGAAAAATACTGACGAAAAGATAAATAAAAGAAAAATAGAATGTGGGACAGGGAATTATAGAGCAAAGGTGAAAGAAATATATAAATCACGGCGTGGAAAGAGGAGTCCATGATTGTAGGATGGTTGGTTCGATCCAAAACCAGAATTTTTCAGCATTTCTTATTTTGTATAATTTGGATTTTCAAGAGAAAAATTTGAAGAAAATTCCAAAGAATCTGTGATTTTCAATTTCTATTCTCTAACCTCTCCTAAGTCAAGAGTTAGAAACTTGGAACAAAATGGGGTTTTTTAAGCTATCAAATAACTCATTGCAAATTTAATTTGGTTTAGGGGCACTTTTATTTTTTAACACTAGTATTTATAGTTATTTTTCATTTAACATTTTATAATTGTACGAATTTAATATACTTATTCAAAGACGTCGATGAGATTCTACGAGTTTACCTGATACAATCGTTTATCTGATTGGCAAAAATACAGGTATTCTAGAACACTTGAATAACGTGCAAAATGACATGTTCTAGATCCTTTTCGTAGACCGCCATTGATCACCGTAATAACACCGAGTCCGCGATACGTAAGTCAATTTTATTTCCACAAACCACACCAATAATATGCTGTAGAGCAGGGTAGAAAAAAAATTACAGTGTATTTTATCCAGGTCTTAATTTTCGACTTTGAAAACTACACACGATATTGAAATAAAACGTAACAATAGACTCAGAATGAAAATTTCTATTAATCAATATTTGCCCGAGTTTTTTTACGCGATTCCCTTTCGCTCGGTACGCTTTCACGGTGTGTAAAAAGAGGGTAATTTTCTATTTTTTTTTTTACGCTGTAATTCGAATAAAACGTCGAGAGCGTCTCTAGATATGGAAAAACTGGCATGGCAACGGAACGTGTTAACGCGTATCGCGTGGTGTGCGTGAGCGTTTCAGCGGCACCGTCGTTGACAAGCTTGTAAACCCATAAAGAAATTTGATAATAAATAGAGAAGCTCGAGCGGCGTCGTCGGTTTTTTATCGGACCGGAGAAATTACGCTCGGGAGCCGAGCGAGCGTGCGCGTATCGTCTGAATTGACAATACTTGGAGCTATAAAGAAAGGCGAGCATGGGGTGGCTGCGAAGGGTAAAGAAACGTTAGGCTGGTTAGAGCGACACGATTGCGTGCGCGTGTGTGGCCATGTAGGCGAGTGTTTGTTCGCGCGCGTGGTGGGGCTGCCGAGGAGGCCAGTGTCATGCGACGTAGGTGGGACATTTATACGCCGGAGAACTAAACAAAACCGCGCTCACGTGGCTGGTGCACGGTTTTACGATCGTGGGTCGATCTTCCACGCTACGCGGCAAAAAAACACCACACTGTGTAATTTTCTGCATTTTTGTAAACCTCACTGAATCGTAACGATTCTTCTCATATTAAATGCCAATTTCGCTGGTCAGCAAATACTCGATAATAGGTCGCATCTTTTATAAATAAGCTTTCCCCCATTTATCTATCAAAATAAGTAAGCAAATGCTATTTTAAATTACTGTTTTATTTAATACTTGAATAAAATACTATTTCATGCTTAAATAACTAGTAAATACTATTTCTTATTTATGGTCAGATTCGATGTAAATAAAATATTCATTTTGTGTTTAAGTAAAACGCAATAAATTAACTGTGTTGTATTAATATAAGGTATATCGAAGAAAAGTGAAGTTGCAAGATATTAAAATATTACATTTTGATGTATACAGGGTGTTTGACAACTTCTGGGAAAAATTTTAATGGGAGATTCTAGAGACGAAAATCAAGATTGAGGCTTCCTTAAAAATTTATTAACGTTTAAGGTTCCATACCGAACAGAAATTTTTTCGGTGAAATTAAAAAATTTCAAATCGTTCTGGAAAAAATATTGTCAGTTACAGGTATCAATTATAAGCATTTTTGGTGAATAGATATACCCCCGAAATCCTACGCAGTTTCGAGAAAAAAATTCGAGTAGGCGTTGAAAGTTTTAGGTGAAAAAAAAGAATTTCAAATCGTTCTGAAAAAATTATTTTCGATTGCAGGAGTCATGTACAATCATTTTTGGTCATTACATATACTTCTGAAATCCTAACCATTTCCAAGAAAAAAATTCCTTACCGAAAATATAATTTCAGGCCAGAAATGTCACCTCAAAATTTCATGCGTATCTTTAAAACACCATAACTTCTGAACGGATTGAAGGATTTTAATGTTTCAAAAGGCAAATAACACGTATTTTAGTGAAGAATATGCAGAAATTTTAACAATATTGAAAAAGTTGTTCCTTAAGCCCATAAAGTGAGAAAACCCTCATAAAAATGGTCCAATTTTCAAACGGCCATAACTCCTACAACAGTGAATATATTTCAATGAAACTTTTTTTTGCCGTAGAGCTCAGAGGTACCTACAAGAAAGTATTAGACAACTTTTCTTTAGAGCGTCAAACAAAATTGCTAAAAATGAAAAACGAATTTTTAAGAAAAATCTACAAGGGTGTAGGTGCCTAAATTTTTCGTCGAAAAAAAAAATTTCAAATCGTTCTGAAAAAATTATTTTCAGTTGCGGGGGTCAATTACAATTATTTTTGGTGAATAAACATACCTCAACAATCCTACGCACTTGCGAGAAAAAAATTCGTGTAGGTGGACAAATTTTATTAATAATTTTGTTAATAACTTTTTAACGAAGCCTCAATCAACAAATTGGTATTCTTGACTTTCGTCTTATTTTGGCCTCCAGAATCGCTCATTAAAATTTTTCCCAGGGGTGGCTGAACACCCTGTATATTAAATAGTTTAAGGTCAATGTTGTATCTTCAATATTTTTAGTTCCAATCATAACCATTTGTATCCATGCTGAATAAAAATACTTTTGGTTTTTTAATGTCAGATGAACGGGAGATATTTTTTTTTAAGCTTACTGAATTCATTGTAATTCTTATAATATTCAATATTTTTGTACGAAATTTCAAATTGAATAGAAAAAAATTACCTTCTTTTTAAAATAATTTTAGAACCATTAAAAAATTGCTCTTTCAGTTCTTATTTGTGTCTATAATATAAATATCGACGAGCATCGCAACAAATATCAGAATGAAACAATGACAGAAGGCAGTTAAATTGTTTAAAGGGCAGAGAAGATGTTGAATAGCCAATGAGGAATTATAAATGAACGATTTTGTTACTTTAAATAATTTCCTTCTTCCTTTAAACCTTCAATATAAATTATTTTCTCGATCGTTTCAATATTTGATATACATGTTTCAATATAATTTAATTACTCCGTAAATAAAATTGTCCGTACAATTATACCTCGATACATATATATATTCTCATACGTTCAGAACAGATCCAGTTGATGTCAGTCTTATTGTTAGAATTTATCTAGAATTATCGTCCAATTAACCGTTTCTTTGACTCGCTTCGCATAATGAATCCAATTTATGTAACTCTTCGTTATGTAATCGTTTAAGTTTCGATAACGGTACTGCGTCTCCAATGTTTGCTTTTATTTTTACAATTCGTCTTCCGTCGGTATCGCGTTTTTGTCCGCGAACAGCTAAACAAATAAATACAATAACTGATTATTGCGAGCGGCGAACGAACCAGCGACTAAATAACTCGGTAAACACTGTGGCGAGGAAAGACGAGACCGTATAATAATTGAAAATTTGCCAGCGACCCGAAGAGTATGGAAGGGTGTATCGGTTAGATGAGGCCTGCAAAATCGATGCGATGTATTGAAATTGGAAGTGGCTCGAGGGGATTAGAGTCAGTTGAACCGTCGTTAATCGATACCGAGTAACATCTATCGAGACGTGTCTCTTGATAATAAACCCTTAGTACGCCCGGACAAGCGGTTAAATTGCATTAACGCGGTCGGCGAATAGAGACAGACAGAATTTCAGGCAGGAAATGCTGATAAAGAATTCAACGCTGTCATTCCGCGTCGCACGGTCGCCCTCCAAAGAGCCGACGGTACTGTCAATAAACCATGTCGAATAATAATCAATATTAATAATTATTCGGGTTTCCCGATGCTTTAATTTGCGCAACAGAAAAAGGACAACTCGCCACAGGGGTAGACACGCTTTTATTTAACGTCCTTTTGCACGCAACAAGTTATCAATCCGCTAAAATTGACAAATGCTCCGCAAAAACGTCGTAATTTTTTAGGAACGAACGCGAAATGTTAATCGAAAGGCTAACGCTCCTTGTTGCGTACAACGTTAAACTATTGTTACGATAACGTTTCGAATTACTTCGTTCGGGTTTATTTTCTCGCATAAAATTATGGCACGAGTCCTCGAAGGAACGTTGGACGGGACGGGACTGTTTTGGAGGGTAGGTGACGAGAAAAGAATAGGGTAGAAACGTCGATTATCTGAAATAACAGGAAGATCAATTAAAGTTGCAACTATCAAATTAAATGGAAATGTGTGTTTACTTTATAAAAGAACACGTGGTAAGCGTGATATAAAAAATATATTAAGTTTCTTATTTCTTTTAAAATAAATATTTGAAAGTCATTTATTTATTTTTTAGCATTCATTTCTGCATTGACTCGATCGCTCATCTTATTCTCAAATTCCAATAGTTTCGATTTATTTCTTTTAATTGACTAAACTAAAAACTCTCTCTTGTATTATTAGTGTAAATAAAACGTGTAATTTTAATTATGTATTTATATCTAATGTATACAAATACAAGTATAAACAGTATTATAGGTAATTATATGTTTCATTCGTGTTCCAATAATCGACGTTTTACTGCATGTTTGAAAGTTACTTTACTCAATACGAGGATTTCATTTAATTTAAAGTACTTATTACACACTTATTGTAAAAATAAAATGGCAATAAAATAACGGAAGTATGTTGCCTGCTATCTCCATATTCGCACACGGTTAATACTGAATAATACAATAATCGACGTGTGCTATTGAATTTACATGCGCTCGTTTGGTCCAATTAAGATAAAAGCACTTGCGGTTTAAGACTTTTTTTCTAGGCAGGAACTTCTCTTTCTACTAAAAAAATATTGTTGGAGCTTCGATTTCCGTATTGCCCCAAAATATTAAATATAAACATAGAATAGCTGTACCGACTGTGTAGCAATTTTTAAATATTTCTAGCTATATTTTCTTGGATACTGTTTGTAAAAGACACGATAAAATCAAAAATCTTCGACGAGACATCACCGTTTCACTAATCGATGAGTAAATTACTAATCGATCGTCGGTGTCGTCTTGTTAAAGGGCTTTGCGGGAAACAAGAGACCCGATTAATTAAAGGTGTTGTGCTCCCGACAGAGAGGTCTGAAGAGAGACCAACGATACTTAAGCGGAACCTTGTAAGAGCGGTGACTTAATTCATGACATTTCTTCAAGTGTATCGACTATCGACTGGGCGTCAAGTGTCTCTCAATAATGATCGCTTAGTGGTCGATGGACAGACTTCGGTCGAAGCGAATGAAGCGCATTAATGCGATCTACGAGCCAGTAATCGCGGACCCTTGCTCCAAGACGGTGGCGAAGACAAAGAAAGAAGCGCAAAACGATGGAGAGATACAAGCCAGTCGAAAAGCGGTAGTAACAAGGGGAAACGGATCGCAGAAAAGGAACGATTAGGGCGACGGAAGAGAAAATAAGACGAGCAGAGCGACCGAACCAGTGAAATGGAGCGAACAAGAATGCTAGTATCAACCCTTCAAGTACGACGCCTGTCCTGTATACACCAATCCACAAACCTTCGTTAGTTGTCGACACTTAACCGTGTACTTTTACGTTTACTATTTTTTTGAAACCTTTTCCGTGACACGACTCCTTCGGATATCATTACAAAATTGTAATTTAATCTCCACCGTACTTTCTAAAGAAATTGACGAAACAATATTATTCGTTCGTTAATGGGAAAAGTCTTTATAAAAACAAAATAAAAATTATACAGAGGAAATATTCGCTCGTATAATCTTGTAAAATAATTAATACGTTGCGAGGATAGTTTTTGACTTCCTAAGGATTGTTTAATTATCTCTGTTTTTGTGTGTTGGTTTACGAAATAAAATAGAATGTGATTCCTAAGATAATAATAGGGCAAGGGAAAAGTGGTAGAAAAGGACGTTTAAACGAATAGAAGAAACAACAATACAAGTTAGCGAGTATATAGTTCAAGAACATGATCGATTTACTTTATTTCATGTAACTCTTTACGTAGGCATGATTGATTTAATTGTATCGTTCTCCTGGGAGGTCTATTTTTAGCGACACCTTTCGATTAGAATAAAATTTTTCACTTTCTACCTAATTTTAAAGCATTAATATTAATAATTTAATTGTAGTGGTTATTTTTCCCACATAAAATTCACAAACTTTGATCGTTTTTTATCATTATAATTGTGTTTGACCTTAAGGTTTTCCTAAATGGGGAGCGTAAGTATTAGGGGAGGAAGCTTGTACTGTAATTCGTAGGGAGCAGCAATGAAAATTTTTACCGCAGAAAAATGTTAAGCTATTCTTGTTAGTATCGTTTTAACCTGGTCAGAGTTGCTTTGTGTAAACTGAAATTCTGACACTGCCCTGAGGAATTCATCAATTTCACGACGACGTTGTCCTGTTACATAATTGGAAAATTTAATTACGAGCATTTATTCACAATTCAGAAACTTCCGAGTTACAGTATTTAACACCAGATTTACGGAACACGACAATTTCACGGGTTTCAGGTTCCATATTTCAAGTTACAGAACTCATAAATAATATTTTATGTTGAGTTTGATTGACAGAAAATACAGGGTGTTCAGCCAACCTTGGGGGAAATTGTAATGGAAGATTCTAGAGGCCAAAATAGGACGATAGTCAAGAATACCAACTTGTTGATGGAGGCTTCATTAAAAACTTATTAACGTTTAAAGTTCCGCCTGTACTGAATTTTTTTCTCCATAATACGCAGGATTTTGGGGGTATGTCTATTCACCAAAAATGATTTTAATCGACCCCCGCAACAGAAAATAATTTTTTCAGAACGATTTGAAATTTTTTAATTTTGTCGAAAAATTTCACACCTTCTCGAATTTTTTTCTCGAAAGTGGGTAAGATTTCGGGGATATGTCTGTTCACTAAAAATGATTGTAATCGACCTCTACAACCAAAACTAATTTTTTCAAAGTGATTTGAAATATTTTAATTCAATTTGTTAATAACTTTTAAGCCAAGAAATTGATATTCTTGATTTTTGTCATATTTTGGTCTCCAGAATCTCTCATTAAAATTTTTCCCAGGGCCGAATACCCTGTATATTCTACATAAAAGAAAAACAGCATTTCGATGTAACCATCAATAGTTGTTATCAATGCCCATAAACTTAGTGTTAAAATTTTACGATTAAATGGCATATGTATTATTTATTCGATACAATTCTTTTAATCTTTACAAAAAAAAGTATTAAGGGGTTACTTTATTATGGAGAATCGGAGAACAGGGTTCATGATTTCTATGTGGGGTAAAGAAATATTAATTATATTGTAATCGAACGATTGGGAGTTGTGTTGCAGATATTACGGTTTCGTTCAATCGTTGGAGTACTTCGCGGAATCTGGAAGACGGAATGGCGATACCAGCGTCGGTGTGCACCTACAGACTTACACGCGGGGCTCCATCGATAATGCCCGGATTCTAACGGGCCGCTCAATAACGCGCATATCCAATCCATAAGTTATTAAGGCTTCGTGTGCGTTCGCCAGTGGCTGGTTGCGGAACGTCATGCGGGTAGCTTCAGGGATCGGTTTCAATGGCTAGATTATTTCGCGCTCCTTTTACTCTCTCCTTCGGCCCGTTTGTAGAACGAGGTATCATCGATCTGATTTAATAATTGAACAGGGACCGCCGTGTAGATTCTTCTTAAGAGAATATGAGAAAGCAAGATCCTCATCCTCGGATGACCATTCTATTAGAAACTAATGCGTTTTCTATATCCACAAGTCGATGAGTTTAATCGTTTAATTTTTGGAAGTACTGAACACTATAGACAAATTCTAATTTTAATGGATCTAACGCACAGTGTCTCCTGTGAAATTGTAATACATAATATCGCTGCTCTAAAATTATCTCTTTAAGAAATTTTACTATCAGACTCGGATTTTGTATATCAGAAGTTACAAGATGCGTCAGAAATTTCTTAAAGGAACAAATTTTTGACTATCAAATAGGGTTTGCTTAGTAAGAACGTTTCAACAAAAATTCGTTCGCCAACTCATCTAAATGTTGACGTACACTAACAGAATTAATTCTCACGTTAGAAATGAAAATTTTAAGAAATTCAATGCTGATCCCTAAATTGTTCATCTTAAAAATCCAACTGTGTTTTAGATTCGTTAGTCTGTTAAAAAATTTTCTTACGAGTCACACAATAATCGTTCGCGAAGAAATAAGTAGCCAGTTATTTCGTACAAACGTTTTGCCCTAAAAAGTTGCAACAGTTAACTCGTAAACGAGGTAAGTTGAATTTTTCGCAGCCAATATCTCGAACGCTGTTTTCCACGGTTACCATCCATCCCCGTCGAACGGAGGCACTCCACCGTTTCTTTCGATTGCAATCATTTCGCGTCGTTTCGTTGTCTCGAATCCACCCCGAGACCAACTCGATCGCATGCAAGCAACTTTCTCGCCGTCGGCATTATTTTCACCGTGAAATCAATAATCTAACCGCACTTCGGTTTCTTTCGAACCAGCGACTGCTTGGTCGGGGGATCCACGAAACCGACATGAAGAAAAGGTCGCGGAACGACAGCAACGAAATATACAAGAAGGTAAATGGGTACCAGCCACTTAAACAATGATTTAAGACGGCCCCGTGAACTTTCGTAGTTCGCGTACCAATCCGGCTCCTAATCGAGGAACAGAAAAAGAGGGTGGCGTGGGGGTGGAATGTACAGCCGATAGTTGGATCGCGTGCTACGAAATCGTGGGAGTGCTTCGAACAAGGGTCGTCTGTTTCTTCCGCTGCCTCCCTTCTTTTTTCGGTCCCGGTTCCGCGTCTAGCAACGGGGGACCGTTGTAAATTCGTGTCGAACGGAGATTCGATTCGTGGACCGAATATACACACACGGGGACAGCGACAGCAAACGTTTCGGAACAATATTATCGACAAGTTCGTTTATTATTCCCCCAGCATCCCTTCTCTTTCTGTTTTCCTCGTTTGACAAGGTTCCGAGACCCTTGCTAGCGCGTGTTTAAATAAATTTTGTCCATTCTTACGTGCAAATTGTATTTTATTTACTTTGTTAGCTTTAGCATTTCTTTGAGAATATTTATTTTGCGAAATAATAACGTTCTATTCTGCATCATTTTTAATTTTTACTCATTAATGTGTAACGCATGAAACTTTGGGAAATGAAATCCTTAGTTTTATCTCCACTTTTCTGTTGTGTTGATAGCCGTGAAATTTAAAGAAAAGCTTAATTTATAATGAAACTTAATCATACAGAGAACATGAAAAGATGGTAACACAAAATTATAAATATTTTTAGATATAAAGAATATAGATACATAGATTGTGAAAATTCCATTATTGTATGCTGGAACTTTAAAACTGTTGTTTTTTAAACAATACTTTTTTGTGTGTCTTTATTCTATTAAATGGGATTAATTTTATATGTTAAAAATCTGTTTCACAACATTGCAATTTTGATTGTTGTTTAAAAATCCTAGTTCACACGATAGCTACAATTATTCTGATTGATCACAATTGCCTGAATTATACTCACCAGAAAACAACTTTATGTAACTCGAAAATGAGCAATAAATAATCCATGGGAAAATGTACATAAAGACATAGATCAAGTTGTGCAAAAATATATCTAAAAAATTAAAAGTCGTTCTAATACTTTTTTTTAAATTTCAGTCACATAGAACGTCCAAATATTTTACGGTAACTAGAATTTGTTTTTAAGGTATCAAAATCTTTAGAAAAATTGAACTACAAAATTCTAAGTAAACTGATAGAAAAAAGAATCGCATATAATGTTGACGGTCACATTAAAATGCGGCTTTTCTTTTATTTAAAATATATTTCTGTTCAATTAGAATATATTTATATCCATTTCTGCAATACGTCATTTATAACATTCTTTTTGCACCGAATATGTTTTGTTATCTGTTTTATTTGTCAGATTGTTTTATTTTTCAGTTTTCATGCATCTTGCTGTCTACATTTGTCTTCCGTATAGATTTATTCCATAAATAAATAAATAGATAAATATTCCTATCGTTAAATTTAACAGAACTCGTTAATAAATAAGTGGCGTTAAAAATTTGTGAAGAGTAGGAGAATTACGGTTATAAGGCCCAGAGGAGAAGGGAATAATGGTTTTATTCGGAAATCCCACGATTTTCGATGCAATTCGCTGGAAGCAAGGAGGGTGAGTGGGCGAAAATTTCGTGGCACTTGGGGCGAGCAAGAAGTTATTAAAGAAATGCAGAAACAATTATCGAATTGCCGACTGTCCAGCGAGATCGACCGTTTTTGCGGCGGTACGAAACCGTGGGAAGATAAAGGAAGGCGATTAGTGTCATTTGGAGAATGCGGGAAGAAGTTTTTTTGCCGTCACCGTGGAATGTACGGTCCTTTCGAGAACGTCTGTCGTTTGTCCTGGAGTAGCAGATCCCGAGGGGGTTTGAGAGGGAGGGAGGGCGGCAAATGTGAAAACGGCCAGGACACGGGTTCATGTACACGCCGCGTGAAATGACTGTAATTTACCCAGCAGTCTTTGTCGTTCTCCTTTATTTCATTTTTGAAGCTGTTTCGCGGTAACGTCGACAATTTCGTTAATAATTTTTTACACGTGCATTTCCATTCCTGTCGCCAAGATAAAATTATCAAATCGTTGGAACATTTAATAGTAACGTCGATTCCAGCTTTAACGAACGTCAACGAATTCACTAATATATTATGCTACTAAATTTCCCCTATATTGATAACAAAAGAATATTCTTGCTACAAAATTTGAAAACATCACTCCACTGCAAATATGATTTGACAATGTTTCAAGGAATTTTCCAATTTTCCAACTGAAAAACGTATTATATGGAAATGTTTCCCAGATTGAAAATTGACCATCAGGGACTTTATGGTTTTCCTCGACAGGCATTAGATGCAGTATACAGAATGTTCGGCCACCCCTGGGAAAAACTTTAATGGGAGATTCTAGAGACCAAAATAGGACGAAAATCAAGGATACTAATTTGTTGATTGAGGCTTCGTTAAAAAGTTATAGTAACATTTCCGGCCACACAGTATATTTTAGGTAAAGAATTTTTTTCTCGAAAGCACGTAAGATTTCGGGAGTATGTGTATTCACCAAAAATGATTGTAATCGACCCCCTCAACTAAATATAATTTTTTCAGAACGATTTGAAAAAATTTTTTTCGTCAAAAAATTTAGACAGCTACCCCCTGTCGATTATTCCTAAAAAATCGTTTTTGATTTTTAATAATTTTGTTTGACGTCCTACAGAAAAGTTATCTAATACTTTTTTATAGATACCCATGAGCTTTACCTCAGAAAAAAGTTTCATTGAAATATAGTCACTATTGTAGGAGTTATGGCCGTTTGAAAATTGGACCAGTTCTAGGGCGTTTTTCTCACTTTACGATGTCAAGGAACAACTTTTTCATTATTGTTAGAATTTCTACATATTCTAGACTAAAATACGCGTTGTTTGCTTTTTTAATCATTAAAATCGTCCAATCCGTTCACAAGTTATAGTGCTTTAAAGATATGCATGAAATTTTGGGGTGACATTTCTGGCCTGAAATTATATTTTCGATAAAGAATTTTTTTCTCGAAAGTGCGTAGGATTTCGAGGATATGTGTATTGATCAAATATAATTGGAATCGCCCCCTGCAATCAAAAATAATTTTTTTAGAACGATTTGAAATATTTTAATTTCGCCGAAAAATTTCAGCACCTACTCGAATTTTTTTCTCGAGAGTGAGTAGGATTTTGGGGGTATGTCTATTCACCAAAAATGATTGTAATCAACCCCCACAACCAAAAATAATTTTTCCGTGAATAATTTGAAATTTTTTAATTTAATTTTTTAATGACTCTAGAATCTCCCATTAAAATTTTTCCCAGGACTGGCCGAACACCCTGTATATCGTAAATATTCCGAACGAGTCCCTTATCCTAAAGAATATTCTAATTTTGCCACAAATTCTAAACATGACTCTGTTGCAAGAAATTTTACCGAATCTGTTCTAAATTTCCGAAGCTTTTCGTCCGATTTGACAATGTATGAACGAATTTTCCAATCTGCCGACTGAAAAAAGTATTTTCTGCGCGCATTTCTCCAACGAAAATGCTCCCACGATCGAAATCAACATGCACCCACATAAACTACCGAGTAACTCTTTTAAATAATCTGGACGGCTCGCGAGCTGGCCAAACGACACCCCATTTCTCCGAGTAGCAATTGACCATCAGGGACTGGTTGGTGTTTTTCTTCGACAAGCATTAGTCTTAGCGAAGATATGCCTGGCCCGATACAGCGTGACGACGCCCAGGGGGCCTACTGGGCTCTGCCATTAGAATATCTCAGCCACTCGAAGCATTCGTCTGTTTACCGGAGCTTGATAAACCCTCGATCCCATCCCCTTTTCGAGATCCTTGCGCGGCGCAAGGCGGAATCTCTCGCGCATCTCCGAGTGGACAGAGAAGAGAGGTGCTCGACGAGAAGGTAAGAATCGCAGGGGTGGAGAGAGCCCTTTCGAATACATAGCCCCCGATCGAAGGTTAAATAAGTAATTCTTGCCAATTTTATTAGGCAGTTCTTTTCCCCCCTCGAAAGCCGCCCCACCACCTCCACGGAGAACTCGATGGGCCAGGGGATGAAAGGGGGAATAAAGCGGAAATAAAGAGGGAGTAAAATCGTCCGGATATCGATACCTATTAAACTAATGAATTTAATCAGACTGGATTGAAAATGCGATGGCTCGAGACGGCCATCGCCCCGTCACCCTGTCGCGGGGGTGGTTTTTATCTTACGAACACTCGGAACGAGCGTCGGAGATTAGATTTCTAAATTGGAAACGATGTCGCCCTCGCAGACACGGTCGTATTTCTGATGGCTGGTTGGCGCGGTCCCGAATCTCGGAATTAGCATATTTCCGGAAAGTGATCCCCCGCCTATAATTGAATTATTCTTAAATTCCCATAAAATCGCGTAAAAATTACCGGGCACCGCGCGTTTCCCGCCCCAGCACGATATTGGACGCGATTAATTTTCTGGAACGTTACGCGAACTTCGACGAATTCCGTCGTATCTCGATCGACCTTGGCTAGGGGCTGATTCTTTAATTGGAGGGGTTCTCGATTATCCGCGGGGCGGTTTCTTAGATTGCTATCTCGTTTAAAGGCCCTTCGTTTTTTTTCTCGACGCGTGAAACGATGCTCGAGGAACTTGTTCGTTCGGGTTAAGAGCTTTTTCATGATTTACTGTTTGGAAGTAGAACCGTAACATTTTCTTTTTCAGAAACTTCGGCTCCGCTATTATTTAGACAAAATTACCGCCGCGTCCAAGTACCGTAATTTCAACGTTAAAGAAATTCATTCATCATGGGCTTTCTTGTAAATCAAATTCATCCTTTTGTTTTGGATAGACGACAAAGTTTTTTCAAAAATCATACCATAGCTAACGTTTCAAGTCATAAACATTAAATGTATCCCAGAAATTATCACAATTATTGTATGAAATTACCATCAACTGCACATACTATACTCGTATCTAATAATTATAAATTTCATACGTAATGAATTGTTATTGAATAAGTAATTTGATTCGCAAAAGGCTGAATTTGGGGTGAAAAACCTGTACCGAGTCGTTTTACTTCGACGAATAATCGCGATGCAATTGTAAATATTATAATTTCGTAAGTGTTCGTGCATCGCGGACGAGTGTTCGCTAGGACCAGGCTATCAATTAAAATCATCCCCTTGGAAGCATCTGAGAAACAAAATTAAATTTTGCCGCACGGAAAGTTGCAGCGACGCCCTTAAACAAGCAAAATTTTCTCGCGTCGAAGCGAGTAAATCAACCCCGAAAAACTAACCCTCATCATGCTCGATTTTAACAAACATCTCGAAAAACTTCCCCGCCATCGCGGAAACTCCACGAGGCCACGATAATCGAAGTCGGGACACTCGAAGGGGTGGCTCCAATCAGCGGCACACGAGATACGCGTTTCCACTAGCATCCATCCACTTAAAACTAACTGCACACCGGGGAACGCGGCTCACCAAAGGCACTCGACGTCCCTATGATAATTTTAATTTTAATTTCGATCGGATCCCTCGTACACCCCAGTTTTACCCCAACCGTAGAAGTTAAGGAACCGATCTAAAAACGTAATCCAGCCTCAGCGCGAAGAACTCGTCCACCCTTTTCGCTACGTGCGTCCTTCTCCTAAAACACTCTATTTGCTTAACTAGTTTCCACCCTTCCGAGCCGCGATACACGATTGGCGAATCGAATCGCGGATACATTAACGCCGCGAGACGAATTAATTTCGTTAGTCCGTCAGCTAACAATTCCAGAATCTCGAGGCTCGGTTTACATTAGTCGCAATTCCCTCCATCGTTACGATCCTTGGTAATAAAGGGTTACATTCTTATCTCGATAACAACTTTAAAACATAAATATGAGAAATAAAAGTTCAACTATTCCATCAAATTAACGCAAAATATTTTGGGGCTATTGATCCCTACTTTTCACGAGCTCATTGAATACTATTTTTCTTTTCAGGAATTAATATTATTTTTAATTGACCATCGATTTCGAAAGATGATTGAAATTTCGTGTTCTATAATTTAATATAACCATTCGATCGAATCAATCGAGGCGTATAAAATACTTACACCTTATTTTTGTTTTAAAAAATTGTATTGATTGCGATTTGCGTGTATCGAATTCAAAAAGAAATCCTTTAAGTTGTCTTCAATTAAATTCAAGTTTCTATTCTGTGTTTCGTATTTCTGCTCCACCAGTTAGCTATTATTAACGTGTTTTTCGGTCTGCATTCTCCTAATATTAAAGATATTTCAAACGAACAATAGCTTCGCGTCTAGAGCAGAGTCTGCTAAGAAAGCCTCAGCGATCAGCCAAACTGACAGATGTGGGACGAAATGCAGCTTGTATCAAATATATTACTGTTATTGGATCTCTTTTTGTATCAAATATTTTACAATTTAGTGGAACTCTGCAATGTTTAAACGATATTCACGGTTATCTAATAATACATTTAACAATAATTTAATTTAATATTTTACACAAGACTATAAATCCTATTTTAGGTATCAAGATAAATCATTATTTTCAAAATTGAAAAACATATTTCTGCGATAGTTTCAGCAGTAAATGCTCGTTTAAACGAGGAATGTTTATAAATTCTGTGAATTGTAGCCATTTGGGTATTCATTCATAATTTTCTGTGCACTCTTAAAATCTGTAAGAAACATCTACAAGGAACATTAAAAGAAGCACCATGCATTTTTATTTAGAATCAATGGACGCCGCCCTTACTTATTAGAACTAATCAAATTTCATGGTATGCAAATTCATATTTTTGCTAATAGAATTAATGAAATGGAAGCTTCGTAGAGGGTTGTCTCAACCCCTGAATATAATAATTCGTATCTAAAATCTTCAAGTATTTCTTATATTCTTCATATTAAGTGCATTCTATAGTTTTTTGAGAATTATAATTTCCCATAAATACATAAACATCCGCTGTTCTGCTGTAGCTCTACTAATTAGGAACATACAATTACAATATTAACTATTTCCAACCCTATCGCGTCTCTTGAAATGGGCATAAATAAAACATTACATCTTGTGTATTCATATCCCGCAATTATCTATCGTAATTAAATATTTCCGTAATACGAGTATTTCCCACGCGCACATGGGTCGTAAAACGACTAACCCCGTAGATATCGATAACTGAATAAGTAAGGGGAGCTCGTGTAATCAAGTGAATCCAAAGAAGAGTTGCACGAAGGTAAAATGAATCGACGACGATATCGGCGGTGTTTTTGCTGGTAGCTTTTATCGTTGATCGCGTATCTTTAAATATGCATCGCGGAGTCGAAGCCGATATAAATTTGCGTATCTCCCGCGAGCCAGTATCGAATGAAAATGAGAAACAAATTCGAGTCGAGATTTCCGTCGAAACGATCGGTTATGCCAAATAGAGAAACATTTGGTTTCGACGACCATCTTTTTCCTTTTTTCTTTTTTTTTTTTTTTGTACGAGCCATCAATCGATCTCCGCCGCGTCGACCTATAAATGTTGCGACGAGGGAAACCGCCTCGAGTTTCGCGGACGTCTGTCGCCGCAATGATGCTATATAGATTTTTCGCGATACGTACCATGACGTGGCAATCGTACGAACGCTTATGTTTATTTCATTGGCCGGTTATGTCTATCAGCCACCTGCAATTTCTTAGTGTCCCCGCTAGAAATACTTGCACGATGCTACTTCCGATCGGAAGAACCTGCCGCTGACGTACTTCGTTTCCACATGTTTTCGCATCTCTACAACGAATTCTCAGAGTTCGAACGAGGTTGGATCAAATGCAACACTAACCGATTAGCTGACATCGGAGTTGGGCAAACTTTATTCACGAACATCGAATAAAAATTATTCTTATTCTTAAATATTTTCTATATTCGCGTTTCTAAAGTATTTTTTGTCCACGGTTTTGCTAGGCGTTGGTTTAACAAATCAGATAACGAATTCTAATTGACGAATGAAATATGAAGAGAAGTTACTTTACAAATAAATTGAAAACTAATATTCGTTATTCGCGAATAAAATTTGCCCAGCTCTAGGTGCCATAGTCTTTATTTCGAATTCTGTATTTTTTTAGACCATCGAAGAACAACTAAAATTTATAGAATTTTATAAAAATATTGACAGTTAAGAAGTTCACTAGGTACCATTTACTTTAAAATGTATGTAAATATCGTGTATATATAATAGAATTTATATGACACGAATGTGTATTTACGTATTATTTTTAATTCTATTTACTCTAATATTTTAAGAAAAAAAGTACCTCAGTATCATGAAGATTATCAATATTTCTATATTTCATAATAATGACAGTAATGATTTTTATATTCAGTGAAGTATATGAAAGAATATTTTGAGTTTGCAATTTATAATTCATACTACGACGATTTTTAAATTGGTTTGACACGTGTTATCCGAGCTTTCGTACATATGTCTCTGAATATTAATAAACTCAGGATCGATCTCACAAATTCAAAAATTTCAATGAAACATGTAATGTTTAACTGGATCGAATTTTATAAATGCTAAAATAAACACGAATTGGAGCCAATCTTAAAATTTCACAAAACAATCACAGAATTCATTAAATAATACTGTTTTTAGAAGATACAATGTTCCTTAAAATATTAAGTACTTTTGCACTCAAGGTTTGGGATTTTGTTCAAATTATAATACGTTATAATCATGCATACATAAAAAGAAAGAATATATTTCTTTTTCCACCTAATGTTTTACTATCAAAATTTAATAAATAATTAATCTTTTGTCTAAAAACGTTGATGCAAATCCTTATTTTGTATTTTTCTCAATTTTTTTATTATTCAAATAATTCAAAAAATGTTTCCTGCGGTATAGTGATTTTCAAAGAAAACAACATTCATTATAATTCATTATTATACATAACTTCATAATTAATATATTTTCATCGAGATTCTACATAATTTTGACAGAAATTTGAATTTGAATTGTTTTGAAATAATTCGAAACTTTCGTACCATGAACTACTTTCGTAATCCTCTATTTTCAAAGCCAGTGATATACATTTAATTTAAGTAAATTATACAATTAACAAAAGTACTATATATTTAATTTCATTCTATTTCAAGAATTATATCAAGAGCTGCCTCATATCAATTAAGATGAACCTAACCCAGACCTACCATACAAATATTTAGCTTGAAAACAAGAACTATTTTAACAAAAATATTATATAGGCAATTTTATTTTATTCAATAAAAAAAAGAACATAGAGAGTAAACGTACGTAAATAGAAGTAAAAAAACCGCCCCCTATCAATTTCAGAATTAAAGGGTGAAATTTAAGACTGTTTTACACCTTAACTAAAAAATGTTTAATTTGAAGAAATAAAATTGGAGATCATTTCAAAATTGATTTAAATAAAGTTGGACGCGTCTTGACGTGAAACGAACATACTCGTGCACACATGCGGTTCACGTTGGCGTCTTTGCACGCACAATTTCCAACATTCGACGGTGCACCAGAAACGCGCAATTCGTACACGTCACCTTTCCGTCGACGACTATTTAACGTATGACGAGTTCAATTTGTTGCCCTTTGGTCTTCGTTTGAAGTCATTGTCACGTAAATTTTAAATCGAGTTGACGACATTCTCGAAAATTAATTAATCGACGTTGAATCATGTACGATAATCGACCTTTTCATTACTTTTTTTTTTTTTTCTTTTAACGTGAACTTCGGCACGTAAAGCGTTCTATGACCGATAGGCTCTCAATACGCGCGACTTTAATTACGATCGATAGAAACCTGGTGGTAGTTAGAATGTTACCAAACTACCGTAGCATCCATTATTTACCGTTCTCGATCGTTTAGTGTTGGAGAAGTAGACAAGTAGACTTGCACGTACACAATAAACTGTCCTAATTCTGTACACGATTATAAACGTTTGTGGAACTTTTATAAACGCAATTTTATTCTTTAATGCAAGTTTTGCCGTTTTAGATATCAGAAAGATATTTAGATTTATGTTCAAAGAATATCCATAATTTTTTCGTGTAAAAATATTCAATATAGAGGCTCTTCAAATATTTGGTATGGACGTGGTTATAATAATAATCAACGAATATTGAAAACTAGACATTTGGCGACGCTTTGAATTCAAAGAATCTATTTAAAAAAATAGTAAAAAGGATCGAATTTGGAAAATCGTAGCTTAGATGATGGACATACACGCGTTGAAGATTCCCTCCAAATTTGCTATCAATCGGCCCACTGGAACTTGAGATATCATTTGGAAAAAATGGTTTCAAGAAAATTACATTTAACGTTTTACGTGTCCCACGCGTAAAACTTCGTTATTTTTTCAAATGCAAAAGTATTTTTAAGATCGTATAGAAAAGATCGATTTTTGTTAAGGTTCTAGAGTAGAATGCTCCCTTGACCTTAACCCTTTGCACTCCGAATTATATTTCAATTCTGTTACCAGCAGCTCCCAACGCTTTTAAGTATTTTATTTGAAATTTACTGTTGGCTTGTCTCTTTCAGAAAGAGAAACTTTTCTTTCATTTACAAAAATCATCGACGAGCGTGTTGCGTTTCATTTTTCGAAACACAAGTTAAGAGGGTGCAGCCGTGTCCCTTCCTTGGCTTATTTAAACAATGAATAATTTTTCGTCACTGACCTTTCTTCACTCTGGCAAGTGTTTCAAATAAAGACAAAGTTTAGTTTAAAAAGATATTTGAACTGTATGTTTTACTTTTATTCCACCACCTATTTCCAATATTCACGTTAACAATAGAGCAATTTAAACAAATTCAATTAAATTTATTTACACTAAATCTCTCTGGAGACAATTTTTCAGGATGCTATTGGTTTGGACTTGAAAATATGTCGAGTGGGGCTCTGCAAAGGAGCTCCTGAGATAAAAATTGATGTCGTCAGTGACTTCGACGACATCACTTCGAGCGAAGTCACACTCGATATAGGAGTGCAAAGGATTAAAAGGAGGAATTGATCGGTGGAGAAAGGTGTAAACGAAAAGTTCAGCTGTCGTTGTACGGCACCCTGGGTGTCTGGGCTGAATGGCTCCGGGTGTTTGATACGATTGATCCGGGACCATCGAGAGGATCCTAACGGAAGAAGCGGAAGAAGAAGGAGAACGGAAGGCGTTGCACGCGAACAGAACGGACGCCGGAATGAGAAATCTTTTAGGCTCTAATTGCCGTAATTAAATCCAAGAACTTACCCGATTCTCCGGTCGAGATCTCGAATCGCTGCGTCCCCTCGAATTATTCTCAGCCACCCCGCGTAGCCCTCTTGCCGTGCAATCCCTTTCCGGGGCGCCGTGCATTTAACTCGAGTTTCGTCGCCCGTTTCTCTGATATTTTTTACCGGTGTTTCAAACTTAGTTTCAGCGGCAAGGGCACCGACCCATCCGGCCCCACCCGTCCCGCGTCTAGCTAAATTTCAAAGTCGCGCATTTTGCGACGACCTCGATCCACCGGGTCGTCGAGTCGCCAGGGTATATTGAAAATCGACGTTGAATTTCACTGTTGGTCGGTACCGTTCGAACAACTTCCACTTCCTATCGCGCACTCGATCGCGACGGAGAAAAATCGACGACTTGTCACGCACGCAGACGATTTGGTAGTGAGCATAGAGCTGGCCCATTCGGGGGCCACGCTCGTCGTGGAACCTTTCCATCCTTGCTGCAGGCGTCGGAGGAGCACAGTAAGTTGTTTCACGAGATCGAACGGTGCCGCACGATTAGCCGAAATGTATAAACTTATTTATTTCGTGGCAGATAACCCCAGCTTCCCGCAACAGCCGAGGTGCCCATTGGCGCCGAATTTCTTCGAACCGATAAGCGGCATCGAGTACAGGTTCGTTTCTCCGATTTATCGATCATGCTCGAGACGTTTCTACACCCGATCGGCAACGCGACCTTTTCGAATCACAGATTCCACCAACGGATCCGTTTTTCTACCAAACGTACGCATCGAGAAATTGGGTCGGACAGCCGATACAATTTCCCGACAATTTCACGAATAATCGAATTCGGTTTCAACGACTATCGGTATTCAACGAGTTTCTATTGTTTCCTAAATATTCATCGATTTCAAAAGTTCAGAAATTGGACTAGACAAAATCTAACTAAATCTAACTTTTTTAAATAAAGAATATCTTTTATACCAGTTGCCATTGTTAACAGTTTTATGTCGATTTTTATTGATTCAAACGATTTGACAGATAATTTATTGTGTTTGCCTTTAACGTGTATACTTTGGAATATTTTTTATATTGAAAGTAATAGAACGTGCACGGCTTAAAGTGTACGATTTTACGGCATAAATGATTAAGTATACGTAATTATATTTACAACATTTTCTAAAAATTTATGCCATTGAAACTCTCATTCTAATCAACAACGAAATGCACATATATCTACATTGTTGACATAAGTGTATCAGATACTAAATCTGACAATGTTCGGATAGAATAGTTTTATTTTGTGATAAATATGTTTTTAATATTATTTTCTTTATACATTAAACGATATAAATTCTATACAGGGTGTCCAGCCACCCCTGGGGAAAATTTTAATGGGAGATTCTACAGGCCAAAATAAGACGAAAATCAAGAATACCAATTTGTTGATGAAGGCTTTGTTAAACAGTTATTAACGTTTAAAGATTCGACCGTACAGAATTTTTTTCTCGGAAATGCGCAAGATTTCAGGGGTATATCTATTCACCAAAAATGATTATAAGTGGTCCCTGCAACCGAAAATAATTTTTTTAGAATGATTTGAAATTTTTTTTTTTCGCCGAAAAATTTAGGCACCTACCCCCTGTCGATTTTTCTTAAAAATTCCTTTTTCAGTTTTAGTAATTTTGTTTGACGCCCTACAGAAAAGTTGTCTAATACTTTTCTGTAGGTACCCATGAGCTCTACTTCAGAAAAAAGTTTCATTGAAATATATTCACAATTGTAGGAGTTATGGCTGTTTGAAAATTGGACCATTTTTATGGGGATTTTCTCATTTTGCGGGGTCAAGGACCAACTTTGCGAATATTTTTGCGATTTTTACATATTCTCCACCAAAATACGCGTAGTTTGCTTTTTTAAACATTAAAATCGTCCAATCCGTTCAGAAGTTATGACGTTTTAAAGATTCGCATGAAAATTCGGGAAGACATTTCTGGCCAGAAATTATATTTTCGGTAAGGAATTTTTTTCTCGAAACTGAGTGGGATTTCGGGGGTATGTCTATTGACCAAAAATGCTTGCAATTGACCCCTGCAACTAAAAATAATTTTTCCAAGACGATTCGAAAGTCTTTTTTTTCACCCAAAACTTTCAGCACTTACTCGAATTTTTTCTCGAAAGTGGGTAGGATTTCGGAAGTATGTGTATTCACCAAAAATTATTGTAATTGACCCCCGCAATCAAAAATAATTTTTCCAGAACGATTTGAAATTTTTGAATTTAATTGTTTATAACTTTTTAATTAAGCCTCCCTGTATAGTTAACGAATAAATTATTATTGCTTGAATTTGTCAATATATTACTTCTTCTTTAATAGCATTGTATTGTGTTCTGCGATGATATATCAAAACATTAATATTTGGTACTATCGTATGAATAAAAATATTTTTTGTCGATGAACGATTAACTTAAACAATAATTTGACATTAGATTTGTAATCAGTCAAAAATTCAAGTGTAATAATTTTGCGCAGAAATTAAAAAGCAATTCCATATTTAGTCCGCGTTTTGGCCATTTTTGCACACTGCGTCGTAGATCCAAGTAAATCTATCGTACGTTAACTGCGGAAAATACTGAACTTCAGATAATCGCAGTAGTGACTTTTTTTATCAAATCATATATTATAACGATGTGTCGTGATTAGTGTGTCTTCTCGAGAATTTTTTCTCGAAAAACAGTTAATCGCTTTTATTTGTTTCTAGAGGAATTTCGTTTCAAGGAAATAGGAATGAATTTAAATTCTTATGTTGACAACATTGACATTGTAGATGCTCATTTCCAGTCAGATGTTAAAAGAAAAATCATAAAGGTTTTTAAAAAATCGATCGAAACAACTTTTACATACGCTGTTTTATTGATAATTTTCTTAAGATAATTTGCTAGTATGCTAATACTTTTTATTTTTAAAAGGTTATACGTAATTTGGTACACAAAATCATTCGTAAACAAATCTTAGTACGAACGATCGGCGATAATAGTCGACTCAACTTTATCACATACCAGAAGCAAACAAATTGTTTCTCAATTACTGTTTATAGTCTAACTCGATAGTACCAAGTCGAACAACTAATTTTTCTGTAAATTTTGAACATAAAATTGTTTATTTACATACAAGTCCGACAAACATCGTTTTTAATCAGAACATTACATCTACCCAAAATAATTTATTTGCAAACTTTCTAGACGTTCTCTGTTTAAATACAAGAAAAAGGAAGAGAATATTTTTCTTGTTCAAGTAATAATTGTTCGGAAATAACTTCTAACTGAATAAGGTGCTTTGACACGAACTTAATTTAAATAATTCTCGAGTTTGATTCAAAGGAATACGTTTTTGATTCGTGATTCGGCCCAAGGTAGGGATCTTTTTAAGGTTGAACGTAATTATTTAGTCGCCCATGAAACGAGCACAACGTTCCTCGAAGCTCCCGGCTCTATGTTCTGGAAAGGTCACGGGTCATTTATTACTTCTATTCGAAAACGCGCACAAACACCATCGGAGGAAGCTGACTGATAAAGATTCTTGCGAGCGGGAGTTGCGCGCGGGAAACCAGCGGAGATAATGATCGTATAAGCATTTAACGAGCGTAGTTATCGAATCTGCTGATACCATTTCGATGAACCATTCCGTTTCGATCGGTCCACGCGCGGAAGTCGACGCTGATAACTGATAAGAGCCCCTCGTTTCGAGCATCGTTGGACCATATATGGGTCGAAATGTCAGTATAATTGCGAGTTCGCCTAATTACCGATTTAATAATCAATTAATACGCATTCCTGTTCAACAATCACTACACAAAACGTCTGAAAATATTTATTTATTAAATAATACTTCTCTGCTCCCAGGAAAATGCTATCGCGGCAATAATAAAAGCACTTATTAAGTATTTTCACTGCTCGTAAGTGGAATACTACTTCGAAATATTGACCAAGTATCCAAACTTAAATTTCGTTTTCGCTACAGTCAAGAAAATTTATATTAATTATTATGTTGCTGCAATTTGTAGTTTTTATATTAAGCCCTATTTCGAAAAGAGAAATTTTAATCGAATGATTTGGTCATTCAAAGGAAGTACAACAGAAGGTATTTAAAAAGCAGGTTTCGTTGGTGTTTGACAATTGTTCAGAAAATTAGGTAAAGAATATTCGTGAATAAGAATTTTTCTCTGGTGAGCAATAAAATAGCATGAAAGAGTCAGAGAAATCAATAAAGCTAATTTAAAGAAATTACAGAATATTCGAATTAATATTTGTTAATATTAATTATTTGTATATTCTCGTAGAATTGTCAAGTCTTTAGATTACTAATTTCAACATTTAATATTATAATTTATTTACTAAACATAAAATACTTAGATGCGTATAACACAGATAAGGTGTTAATATATAATTTTGTTTTGCGAATTTCTTCCATAGCAATCTATAAGATATGAGGCACTCATTTGTCAAATCGATTAACTCTACAAAGCGAAATATAAAGAAATTGACAAAATACATTCTTTCTTAAAATTTCCTTTAAAACTGAAATTTCTTTTTGTCAATTTATAGCGTTCAGCCCAATTATTAAGTAAATTTATTTCAAATATAAAAAGTAATGTGTCCATTCAATTACTTTGGCTTGTAAATGGCTAACATAAGCATAGATGAGTAATTTTTAGAAAATTTTCGACGTAAGCAAAGTAGCTTATTCGAAAGATTGTGTAAATAATGGGATCAAGGGAGCTTCCTGTGTGTTTCTAGGGTTAATTTCGCAAAAAGGTCCGCAAGGGGGAGTAAAGTTATTCTGGGTCGTAGGCTCCGGGACGCCTGTCTAAACCGGGAAGATTGACCCGCGTCAGAGTCGGTGAATCCAAGTTTTCGTGGGCGATCGCGAAAACAACCCCTTGGACCTGTGGTCAGCGTGAACGTTCAGGGGTGGAAGGAGGGTGAGTGCGATAAGCACCGGGATTGCGGCCAGGCCGATCATTGGACGGCTCTGTGCTGCAGTCAGATCGAATCACGATCACCGATTTGCCGGATGGAAGGTGCACCGAAGGGATTTCCGGCGCAGATTGGCCCTAAGCAAATGACAAAGCACGGACACACGACCGTGAATGACGGAGGGAGTGGGTGACGAGGTCGGAGGGACAGAAGAGGGAGATTCAGAGGGAGCGAGACAGGAGGCTAGAAGGAACGGTAATCCTAAAACGGGGTGAGATCAGAGGGTGGTTTCCTTGGCCAGCCGCAATCTGTCCGCTCGCCTAGCAAAGCTCCAAGAATCCTGCTCGACTGGCCTTTGGAGTTTAGACCCAACCACGGTGCAACGCGCACCCCTTACGTCGACATTCGACCGGAAATCGAGCGCGATTCCTATTTATCCTTGCCCGGCAATGGCTGGGAAGTGGCGAATATCTTGTGCCAACCAAGGCATGCTGACCAGTGTACTCCAAACTAAGGGCAACCTCATATTTGCCTATACAGTGCCAACGAAAACAAGAAATAATACGGTACACCTTAATCATTTAAGGACGGTTGTCTAGTTACGATGAGCTGAGTGTCGTAAGTCAAAATTTTGAAACTTTATCGTAATCTATTTTTCGAATTTTAAACGCATCGTCTGTTTGCATTGATAGTCACTTGAAATATTTTTCTTTGCCACTAAACAAAGAGAACAAACCGTTTAGAATCATAATAGTGTATAGATAAAATGGTTTCTTTGCTGAAGAAGATAAACCATATACAATCGATCTAAACGTTTAGATTTTGTGCGAGAAAAACTCCACAATGGTCTGCGTAAAATAAATAATTTAAACGTAAAGGATAGATTGTACCTACTAAAATACATCCCTCCTTCGACAGTATTAAGAGCATGGTCAGCTACGATGGTAAAATGTGTGATATTGATGCTATTTTTACTGACTTGTAACATTAATTTCTAACATACAATGTTATTTTGGCGCCATTTAACTTTTCTTATAGTATACGTACAATGGGTTTTTTAATCTTCACTGCTACTCTTTTATTTTTCTATTGTTTGTCATATGAGCGAAAGAAGAATTTTTTTGTAAAAAACTGGACAAAATTTGTAGATGTAAATAAGACATAAATATATAGCAAAAATGAAAGGGGAGAATCTTCAGTTTCCACTGTCTTAGAACAGTTTAACAACGCGCATTAAAGATAGTCAAACTTTACATGCGTGCAATTTCGAAACACTGTTTTCTCCGTAATTGAGCCATTTTTGGAAGTGTTTATTTCCGTTTTGGAAATATCGTAATTTAAATGCAGGAGTAATTTTTAAAATTCTCTCACACGTGCAACATTGTGACTAAGTGACGTAGTATTCCCAAGAATGTACTATTTACTATGAGGATGATACGGTCATTGACCTCGCGACGTAAACAATGAGAAGTAAACAAACGCTTCGAATCCTTATATCTCCGGAACTAACCACGCGAACGACTTGAAACAAAAATCGTTATATCTCCGGAACTAATTACGCTATCGACTCGAAACAAGTTCCACTTTAAAGGGCTCTTCATCCTCTACCCGACGAATGTAACTACTGTTATAATTTATGCTGTCTTCCATACTTATTTTTATATTTACTTTGACGCTATATACCTAAAGAAGTTTTAGCTAACTGTTTTAGCACACGACTGGTATGCGATAAAACTGGATAAATTGTTTATTTAATTGAAAATGAATTCAAATTTGTGTACAGAATGTTTGTGTAGTTATTTTACCAGAATGTTTTCGTAAATAATTAATTATAAATTCGTTTTCAAAGGCATTTTATCGTCTAGCCGATGAAAGTTAACAAATTTCGACGTAGTTTGTACATTTTCTGTTTGAAGTTAAAGTACCAAGAATGCATATTTAGAGTAAAAGTATTGAATATTTTTGTATAGATTTTTAAAATGCATGCTTTAAGAAAAAGTACGCGACACAAAAGAGAAAGATATTTTACAAATAAACTCCAAAACACAACTTTCTATAATGCAAAAATTAGAAGTACGTTGCCTTGTAAAAGAGAGAAAGAAAGACTGTTATGATAGAAATGAGTATAGTGTCGGTAGGTTTAATGTTAAGATAGAACCAATCTTGTATGTAAGATGTTTGGAACATATCAAATAAAAGTTGTACTCTCTTTGAAGGGTCCTTCATTATTAGAGCAAACTTCAGAAAAAAAATTCTTTTGACAATTTTCGCTCTTCATTGTTTTTCTAACGTATCCTGTCATTTACTTATTAAAATACGTAAATCTATATTTTTACAAATTTTATTTAGTATCATAGACGTTTCACTCCGTCATGAAGTAAATAAATAATATTCTCGACAGTCTGTCAAATTATAGCGTAACAAATAAAAATAATCAACAGTTCAATAGAGCACTTATTATTAAAAAATTTGCAAGTATCAAGGTTCGTTCATTATGTCGTGGGTTTAAAGCGTCGATCACCATGACAATCGACGCGTTAATCGATGAAAATACATATCGATCGAATATTTTTGCCCTAGATTATAGAAATAGGAGAAAAACTGCACGGACAATCCGACTGGGGACTAATGCGCCAACGCTACAGAGGTTTGCACGACAAACAATTCATACTAAACAATATCTTCGTTACATTAACAAGAGCGTAGCGTTCCCATAATTTCCGATAAATTGCGAAAAATATTTCTCGGAAATTGTCCGCGCCATGTCGGTTCGAAACGCAGCGTGACTCTATGCACAGTGTCCGGCGTGTCTTGGCATAATCGGCGTGTGTGTCATCAGAATTAACCTATTAACGCCCACCATCAGGCAGGTCTGCCAAGAGTAATCGACTCTGCAGCGAGATTTGGACGGGCCGCGAAACACCGGCATTTGTCAACCGGCTTGAAAGTCCGCTTCAACAAGTATCTTTGGAAGGGACGGAGAAATATTGCGACGCGTCTTCGGTGCTCCGTCCTGGTAATATCGGAATTGTTTACTCGAGCGATAAATCTGTAACGCTGAGAGGAAAAACCGTCCGAAGGAATTTCTGAGAGGACACTCCCGTTTGAAGATGAGCTACAGGGAACGGGACAGACAATGTTGGACTTGAAAGGCCGTAATTCGGTCGAATTTCAAAGACTCACGGCGATTTAAGGGCAGTCGCTATCGCCGGGACCGAAAATAAGTCTGGCTTTTGCGATATTATTATCGCGAAACCAGATTCCTAGTTCTTGTCGTTGCTTTATTAAACTTCTGTACTTTCAACAGGTTTTATCATAGTTTTTGTAAAACAGTTTCGTTACATACAGGATGCACTCAATGCACCTTCTAAATGGTACAAGACATTGGGTCGAACGCAAAATTCGTGTGTTCTTATTCGAAATAAATTCGACTGTAATCGAATTTAAAAATGACACGGTTTTCATTAGTCTCGTAATACCATCTTCGTAAAGCTATAATGCTTTTTTACGAATGTAGGGCAAGAATTACAAAAATTAGGAACGAATAACATTTAAATATTTATGTACTTTTGTAGACGAGAATCTCTCATTAACGTATAATACAGGATATTCAACAATCCCTGGGAAAAATTTTAATGGGAGATTCTAGAGGCTAAAATAAAATTTCAATTTATTCTAAAAAAATTATTTTCGGTTGCGGGGGTCAATTACAATCATTGTTGGTCAATAAACATACCCTCGAAATCCTACATAGTTTCGAGAAAAAAATTCGAGAATGTGCCTAATTTTTTGGCAAAAAAAAATTTCAAATCGTTTAAAAAAAAATTATTTTTCACTGCGGGGATCAATTACAATCATTTTTGGAGAAGAGATTTACCTTCGCAATCCTACGCGGTTTCGAAAAAAAATTCCTAATTAAAAATGTAATTTATGGCCAGAAATGGCCCGAAAATTTTATGCTTTAAAATGTCATAATTTTAAAATATCATAATTTCTGAACGGATTGGACGATTTTAATGTTTCAAACGGCAAACAACGGGTATTTTGGTGCAGAATATGTACAAATTCCAAAAATATTCGAAAACTTGTTGCTTGACCCCGTAACGTGAGAAAAACCCCATAAAAATGGTCCAATTGTCAAACAGCCATAACTCCTACAATAGTGAATATATTTCAATGAAACTTTTTTCTAAAGTAAAGCTCATGGGTATCTACAAAAAAGTATTAAACAATTTTTCTGTAGGGCGTTAAACAAAATTATTAAAAATCGAAAACCAATTTTTAAGAAATATCGACAGAGGGTAGGTGCCTAAATTTTTCAACGAAAAAAAAAATTTCATATCGTTCTGAAAAAATTATTTTTAGGTCCTGGGATCAAGTACAACCATTTTTGGTCAATAAATATACCTCCGAAATCCTACGTATTTTCGAGAAAAAAATTCTTTATCGAAAATATTCTCTATGGCCGGAAATGTTTCTATAATTATTTAACGAAGCCTCAATCAACAAATTAGTATCCTTGATTTTCGTTTTATTGTGGCCTCTAGAATCTCCCATTAAAATTTTTCCCAGGGATGGTCGTACACCCTATACATAAATGTATATGTATATTGGCGTAGTCGTATTTCTAGTATCATTCAAATGTTATATTCCTGCTAAATTATGTTAAGCATGTCATGAGGTCATGTGAGACCTCAAAAAAATCAATTTATTTTTATTTCATTTCTTGAAAGTATATATATTTAAGAATGTACTGTTAAATTTTGAGAGATAAATGTCTCGCCTGTATCAAAATTATATTTTTATAATGAGTATATCATATACTTTTATTAAAAAGTTACGGGAAAAAATGACAAAATTTTGCAATGTTTAACTTATGTTTTCGCCATTTTGCCAATTTTCAACATAAATTAATTATTTTGCTACGGCGATAACAGGTCACCTACCGAATAAAAAACTTTTTGATTTTTTTGGTTTAGTCAACCCTGAGAGTTGCAATCACCTACGCCAGTATTTAAACACGCGTTTACTGTTGGCGTAATAAAAACATGACAAGTCAATAAAAATTATTGAAAAATTTATTTTGTATTCCCAAAGGATAGTTAAGTAAATTGTGAAAATACATTATAGCGTTAGATGTAACTGTTGAAATCCGGTTTGAAGAAATTAGTAACTCGTGGGTTGAAATATGAATATATATATTTTGAGCAAGCAATCGACGGACGTTAATCGAGTTTGACAGTGAGACAGTGAAGAATATAACGACAGTTCTTGCATATTTCCTAAATCTTATATACTATAGCTAAAGAAAAGGAAAGGGGCATGGGATGACGAACTTAAGTGAACTCTGCCCTTGTTGACTAAATGAGCAAGGGTAGACTTTGGACATAAGGGCTTATAATCTAGGCGACTCAGAGGTGATGAGCTAGAGTATACATTGATAAAGAGGTTGGTCATCCAACATAACAGTTAGTCAAAAAAAATTAATAAAGATGGTTAAATTTTACAACGTACACGTGAGACTGTATCCTTAAGTTCATAAGCATCATTAACACTAGAACGACCGACACTTAAGGTGTATTTATTTGTATCAAAGGAATTAAAACCACTGTAAATTTGCAAAAATTCAGTCGAGAAAATTTGTTACAAATTTTATTAGAAATTACGAATGGGTCACAGTGGCTTGTTCAGTCTTGTATTTTCCAAAAACTCGTAGCGTAACAATGATCGAGTTTCTATTCGTGGAAGTTCCATTTCCTAACGGATGAAAAAAGAAATTAAATTTAAATATCTAAAATTTTGTTTACGAGTTAATATTTTGACGATATTCGTCCTCGAGTCTTGCAGCTTTCGGACGAATTGTTTGACACTTGTAAGTCTGGTCATTTAAATTTGACACACCCCGCGTGAACGAACGCGTGTTTTCATTAGTTGCTGGACGCGTTCCCATAAACGAGAAAAAGTACTCATCGCGAAGCGTTAACGAACCGTTCGATCCGATTTTCCCACCTTCGATGTTTATTCGGAAACTTATCGTGGACGAGCAACGGAGCTTGAAGCGTTCCAGAGGAAAAAAAAAAATCTTGCCGTCGGTGGCGAAGCGACGAAAACACGAAAAGGGGGATGAATAGAAGCGCGGAAAACGAACTGGAGAAACAGCAGGGTCGGGGATGCAGCAGGCAGCAGCCGTCAAAAGTTGCCGAACTAATAGGACGATTTTCAGTGCGGAGCGTTTAATTAAATTAATTATATGCGCGCCTCGGTCGTAATATAAATTGTGAGCAAGCGTCGCGGACGAACGTGAACTGAGGAGGGGTAGGTAGGGAGGGGGACGGGGGTGTGTTCCGGTTGCGCGTGGGCGGAAGGGTGGGAAAATGCCGTCAAGCTGCGATCGCCAACTTTGATAGTTACGTTTCATCCATCTATCCCAGATACGTTTTCCGCGGACTGCTTCGACGCGAAGTTCGAGATCGGAACATTGCGCCCACGCACACGCCCGTGCACACACAATATTTGGGAACACGCATACGTACATCACGGTTGTCCGATTAAAGTTACGATTTTGACGCTTCGAGCGGGAAGACAATGTCGTTTCAGAGAGAATGTAATCCGGTGACGTTCCCGGGACCGAATTCGAACGCAATTTATCCACTCGGTGACAGGTGGCGCTCTCGAAACTTGATCCTTAAGGGGGTATTGCTGTCTAGACTGTTATTTTCTCGGCCTAGTGATTTTTTTTTTAACGATAGGTAAGCTGTTTTGTACTGAGATTTTGCAGATGTATTTATTCATCTTTGTAACAAGTGTATATGTGTTTGGACCAAGGAAACGTTATCGTTGGCGTCGACGAAAGCATTTAGGTTTTGGCCTAAAGGGGTCCTCCGCATCGATGACCTTATTTGTTTATAATATGTAGATAGGAATCTAGAGGGTTCGACTTATGGTTTTTACATTCACATTTTTATGTTCGTTTATGTTAAATAATTACAGTAATATTAAATAATATAGTTTATATAGCCACGTTTAAAGTGCCCGAAGCATTCAATCCGACCACTCGCCTGTGACCATCCCTGAGATCCTTACATCTTCTAAGTATGTACAGTATTTAAAATATTAAAAATCGTGGAAGTTATAACTTCTTGTTTAAATAAGTTTTTTTAAACTAGCTTCCATGATGCTTCAAGAGATCTAGCAGACCGATTGATTTCAAATTTGGAGAGAATATTCAACAGACACGTCTTACTGGAATTAGAGATTTTTTAAAATATTGAGCTTTACTATTTTTTTTTAATATGCTAAAGACAAAAAAAAAGCTTAAAAAATAGAAATTCGAAAATTGAAGTGCCGCCATTCCTTCCTGTTATACTACTCTTTCTAATGAAGATACCCCCCCCCCCCTGTTTCAAATCAGCAGATCAGCTGGAATCGTGGAAGCCAGTGGAGCACCTTTTTCAGAAGAGCCATTAAACAAGAAGTTATAACTCTCACAATTTTTAATATCTTTTGATGAAAAAAATACTGTACATACTTATAAAATTTTAGCACAAAACAGGCTACCTATCATTTAAAAAAATCACTATAAAGGCCGATAAAGCGACAGTCTAGATCTCTACCCTCTTAAGGGTTTTATACTACGGTGGAACGAAAAAATCAAGTCTGTTTTCTAACAGCAAACAAAATTTGCCTTTATTCTTTTAGATTAGGCCTATAAAAACTAATTTTTGTCGAAACAATTTTTGAGGTGGTGCAGGAGTATTGGATTTTTAATTTTTTGTCAATGTTTTTTATACTTTTAAGGTCAAAAATAATCCTTCTTGTTTTCTTGTAAAACGGAAGTAATGTAAAGAATAGTAATACTTCATCTGAATCACAAAAACCGATGTCTGCTTTCGAAACGAAGAAACAGTTTAGAGTAAATATCTATAGAGAAATATCCTTCGAACTAAAAAATGTGATCTTTCGATTCGAAAATCATTTATTTACAAAAAGTCATGCAGTATTTATTTTAAATTTGGGTTCGATTTTAAATTCAATGCGTTACGAACAAACGGTGGAAAGGTCACAACATAGAAACTTTTGAACTACAGTAGACTTTTTTAATCAATCTCCGTTTAAACCGGTTACATTTTAGTCGAGAGGACTAGCGGGCAAACAATTGACACATTCAAACTTCAATCGTAAAAACGATTACATTCTTCGGATTAATTTTACATTTGAATAAACAAAAAAATGAAGTTGTAAAGAAATTAATTTAAGATCTCTTATAGTCGAATTTAGTAATCCAAATTCTTTGTCTAAAATTCGTATTAATCAATAAAAATAGATGAGTTTTGGAACATCCTCTATCAAAAGTACATATACTTGGAGAACATTCTTTCCAATTTTTAGACGGATTTCTCTGGTCCGAACGATCGGAATTGAATAAAATTGGAGCAACTTTTTCGAAACTCGCGTTCGGAAATAAGAAGTACGTTCGATGTTTCTGCGGCCGCATTGAACCGTTAACCATCCCCGGTCAGGAAAAAAGGGTAACAAGTAACAAAATCCGAAATAAAAGAAACAACCCTCTAATTTGAACCTGTCGTCCAGTCAGTAACAATCGAGTCCACCGCAAGGGTCGCGTACCTCCATAAGGGTTGCAATTCCCTCCCCTTTACGGCCGTGGAGTCCCCGAAAGATTTGAAAGGCCTCTGCGGAGTCCAGGAAACGGACTCGCGGGTTCCTTTTGGTCGCGCACGCGCCCCTCGAACCCGTTTGCACACACGCACCCACGGATAACAACGGTTGCGACTGCAACCCCGTACGCCTCCTGCGATTTCTACGTCTCCAGATAAAGCGTCGAGGGGGTGCACACACGCACCACGGGGTAAACAGCCAAGTTTCCAGGCGGATGGCGATCCTTGCGAGCCAGACGGTAAATACATTTTTAAATAAGAGTTTTTTACTCGGTTCGCCCCCGCCTCCGTCGTGCTACCATCCGGATTCCGTTCCCGTATCGGAGAATTATCCTTTGCTTTGCGTATTATCCTTCGGCCCGCGGCTGGGGTAGCTTCAAAAGGCATCCACGGACCGGGCCAGCCCCTTTCCCACACCCCCCTGCGACTGACTTCGGCATTAGACCGCGTCTCCCTTCCCGATTACCGTCTGACTTCAATCGAGCAACGCTACTTTACGCTGCAGTTATCGATGACTTTTCCACCGAACTTTCCCAACGGCGATCGAGAACTGTCATAATGTCGATCTCGATTATCCAAACGGTCACCAAAAACCGGAACACCGTTACAGGAATAAGTTCTTATTGGAATAAGTTACGATTCTAGTATCGGTACTATTTCGATTATCCAAACGGTCACCAAGAACCGAAACACCATTGCAACTCTTATTGGAATAAGTTACGATTCTAGTGTCGGTTCTATCTTGGTTCGACTGTAGTTTTCAACCAGCAAAATGGCAACTTCCAAAGCGCATTGAAAGCTTTCTTGCCCAGCCCGATTCCAGAGGATTAAAACTGATCAAATTTCTTCAGGACAATAACATTTACATTTTAGCTTAACGACTACTCTGTAAGTACGTGATACTTTATAAACATTAAGCTACCAAATATTGAAATTAGAATAAGTGCTTTTGTACTTGGTATATTTTAAGCGCCATAAGGCATGGTCTAGACGTGATACTTCTGGTCAAGCTTCCAAATGTTATTAGTTTAAGTGGAACTCAATTTAGTTTAAGACTCTTGTACTTTCACGTAGTACAGGTTTATTTTTGTAACTCGATCTATGGGCTCAGTTTTGAGTTTAAGATCTTTAACTTTTTCAATAAATACGAAATACAAAATTGTAGGTTAACTTCGCCAATAGTTGACCTTTACCCAGTAGCCAACCTCTCGGAAATAAATTACTAGAAATAACAAAGAATTCTGTGCACAGATAAAACAAACTTCTATGCATTGTATGAGCCAATCGTTAAATTGTACCTACATATGTATTTTCACTTTCAATACATAGTAAGATTTTACTTTTGTTTTCTTACTTTTTTTCTTTCTTAATAATCTAAAGTACAAATTGATTCTCTCGATAGAGGAAACATTGTTGTCAATAAAACATTGTTAAATAACATTAGGACTTTTTCGTAAGAAGGTCGAGACGTCTATATGTATAACGTGTAGTTCAAAATTTGAATCTTTCGAGTCAAATGTAAACACAAACAGTAAACAGCGCGTACAATTTCTATTCTCCTAATAATTTTTTTAAAAACATTTCATTGTAATCTTTGCTATATATTTAAGATCATTATTCCATAAAAAATATAAAATTGTTTTCGCATTGCATTTTGGCAACCGTATTGTATAAATTTTCTTTCAATATTTCTATGTACTCGACTGTGATTAATTTATCATTAATCATTATTTACAAACCGCGGACGTTAAAGCATCTTCAGATCAATTCTTACATTATCTTTCTCAAACTATTTTTCTTTTAACGTAATATCGTCTGTTATCATTAGGAATTTTAAACTATAATTATTAGTTCTTGAGAGCAATGGATTTAAAAGTTTTTTATGGAAACAGATGTGTAGTTCCTAGGTTGCTGTTAGATTTATCGATAAGACTTATCTAGTAAATTTATTGCGCCAGAAACAATTTATGTGAGGTTGAAAATAATTCCTCTGCAGGATAATATAGTTCTTTTCAGCGACATAGATGCATTACTCTTATCAATGAGAGATTAAAAAAAGTTGTTTTCCGAAAATAAATAGTTTTGAATAAAAATTATTTCTGTTTAGTAACGCAATTATGATCGTATTACTTCTTTCATTGATAGTCTAACAAATAGCTTTTTTATGGTAACAGCTTTGTCTTAAATCACTCGATCGAGCAACCTATTATTTCAAACTGATGCATTTTGAGTGGTTGAAAATTACTCTTATCTGAAAAACAACTATTTAATGAACTTGTTGGAACCGATTTTAAGACTTTATATTGCAGTTGCTTTTTCTCTGGACGTTAATATTTATCGATATGGATCAAATACACTGGATTTTCATAAATGGCGACTCGGGGCAAATTTGTACTTACGTCCCGGGCCACGTTTCAAGGTTAAATTAATAACAGCAAATAACTGTACCTTGTTTGCAATTTTTTCTTTTTATTCGATTCTAATTTCTGATCGTCTATAAATTCAATACAATAAAGACGTATTACTAGTATTCTTTTCATGTCTGGAAGTAAAGTAGGACTTGTAGACTTTTCAGCTACGCCCCGCGCTTGATGTTCGTATCTTAGATATCGGTAAAATAGATCCATACACTTTATTTCCGACGAAGTTACACTTCAGACACAGATATCGTTTTACGTAACGAAGGTTGAATGAAATATGACTCGCAACGGAACGAAGTTACGATATAGGACGTATGTGACGTATATAATTGAGGTTAGGTTTCAAACTGCGTTTAGCTATACCACGCTTCCTTGCACAGTTGTGTGGTAAACACGTCAAATAAATAAATTAAAGCATCTTATCATATACATTTTAACTAGACATATTGACTCTAACGTGGCCAACGTTAGAATATTTCTGGCTTTAAAAAATTATTCTTATTTATAAACGAGCATTCAGTTATATCTTCGAAAGCACCAAATGATAAAGAATTCAATTAATTCTCGATCATTCACCATTTCCTTTAGCTGAATCGTGAAACTCAAGATGGCAACTCTCGCACCCTCCTAAATCTTAACTCAATCGTGTCGTACGAAATAATGAAAAATACCCCTTAATGCTACAGTTTCTCTAGCGATAATGCTCAGAAAAATTCGTCTCGCCTTATTCTACGGTTAATTTTCTTTATCGTGGAGGATTGTGTCGGTGTAAAATTTTCCTAAAAATAATTCGTGCGCGTCGGAAACCATTCTTGGACCACGGATCGCGTCTTCGGCTCGTCTTTCTCCTCGAATAATATCTTTCTTTTTTTCACCCTTGCGCGCACTCACCGCTCGAATTCAATTGTGATTGATCACCGACGGTGATTGAGGATTCGAAATGAAAGCCTCGGTAGTCTCGGTGGCAAAGACAAAAAGATGAGCCGTCTACCTCCCCTCTTCTTTTTTGTCTCGTTTCCACGGCGCCCTCCTTCCCGCGGCTCGATCCTCGTGCAGGCACAGACGGCACGAATAATGGAGTAAAATTCATACGACTCCATATCGGTGCGATAAAAAGACAGACGGACAGACAGTCGAGCGAGCGAGAAGCCCGCACAAAGGAAGGATTAATTTTAAATATCATATACTTGCCGGGCTAAAAGCGAAGGTGGAAAGGGCACCGTCGCCGGGGAAACTCGGAGGACTGATAAGTTACGTCCTCGCGGAGAGCCGGCTTTTCAGGGGATTTCCCTTTTTGGGTCGTAAAAGACCACGGTAATTTCATCGCTGGCCGAAAAGTCGTAGAGGGTTTTTCACCAGACTTATTCAGACGATGCCCCGATCGGAACCATGCTTTACCACGGTTTTAGGCTCATCCTTTATCTCTGCCAGAATTTTTCATACCGATACGCTATTACTACCTTCACGACCGCTCTCACGCGTACGTGATTTCACCATTTCAATCGCCACGCCATCATCCGTACTACTTAGTAAGTTTTTTGCTTATCTCAATATTTATAATTCCTTGTAATAATAATCCTGACATCTTACCGTGCCTTGTTTTGGTCTACAATGTCAACAGAGAAAGCTGTTTCAAATCGATTGACACTACCGTCTATAAGTCAGACATTTTGGAGGTCTATCTTGAAAAATGCAAATTAAGGTATACTTTAAGTTACTATTTTACTATAAATTTTGTAATGCTCGTATAAAATTAAAATAAATATGCAAAAAGTTAAATTGTACGAAGAAGTAAATTTTGAAGATAAATGCGTTTAAAATCCAAGAATTCGTGAATAATACTACAGAAAAGTTGAAATGAAAAATATTAAAAGATAATTGTTGATAAAATTCTATCATTAATTTGGACGACGTTTAACCGTTTAACGATGTTGGCCTGCTATATCGTTAAGGTATTTATTCACAATTTCAGTGGTTGCATGCTACAATATTTCGAATCTTTTTTCTTTCATTTACTCAAGTGAGTATACAAGGTAAACTTGATAAGAGAATTATATATTATTTGATCTTATCGAGTAAACACTGTAGAATTAATTTAATTCTTTATTAACACGACGTTTCCAGGTTGTGTTATACTTGAAGAGGTCCATAATCTCACAGTCGAAAGGTCGTATTAATAAATAATATATAATTTCCTTTCAAATACTACGTTTTCGACGTGTAACAAAAATTTCCTATACGAAAGATGAATAGCAAAACTTTATATTATTATGAAATACTTCGATCGATTGACGATCTACAAGAAATATAAAAAATAATGTAAGTTAACATATCTTCGTTTCAAAGTATAAAGGTTTCACATTTAAATCGACTAGAGAATTTTAGTAAATGTTAATTGACAGATATAGGCATTTAGAGAATATAATATTATAAAAAATATGTTTATCGTATTGTATCGCATGTTAAAAGTATGGATTTATGGCAATGTTTCTTCTAAAGGAAGAAAATAGATGTTCAACTCATTACATCCACCTGACAGTTGAATTCTTTTCCATAGTCGAGAGTTATGCAAAACAAGATGAATTTAAATTTCTATTGACGTGTTGCGATTTTTATATTACACATATTTTTGAAAGAATTAAACGAAAACGCTTTCGTTCGATAATATATGCAGTTTAAAAGAAGCATTGACTTGCATTTTATTTACATATTATAAATGGCAACAAATCAATACAATACATTTCATTTCGATATGGTGTTCTTTTTCGCCTTGTTACATTAATTGGAATATGCATGCTTTTATTTTCTCATTATCCTCGCTGTCACCGTGATCAAGACTATTGAATTAATCATGGCGTACAGGCGGCATATACGACAAAAATCTTTATATTTTGATGGTGTTACGAATCAAGACACATAGCATTGTTATTGTACGACTATTCATACAATTTTTTTAATGAATACTTTTTTTATTTTGTCTAGTAACTGATTTCTATATAATTTCTACATAAAAATTGATATTTTTTTCTTTTTTGCTCGTGTTAGTAAAGATATATCGTTTCTTATGATTGTTTCTTTAAAATTCGTATCAAATTTATCAAAACAGATAATAACTGTTTGCAATTGCAACTGTTAATAATTGTAACCGAAGAAAATTAAACCTTTTCCAAACTAAATTGAATTAATAATTTTTCGAAGAACGTCAAGCTTTTCACGAAAAAAATGTGAATTTCGTTGAGTTTTGAAAATAATGTTCAAGAAAATTGCACTTAAGGATTAGCACCAATATTTTGAATTTCTCAATATTGTAGTACAGTGTCCTTACGAAACTAAATGTTAAGAGAAAGTGGAAGGAGAATCAGTTTTTTAAACCCCGAATGATGAAGTGAAATACAGTGCTGAACATAAGTATTGGCACAGCATAGTTGTTGTGGTACAAATGCTTATAACGACTAAACAAATTGATTTGAAAGAAAAACTTCTTGACATATTCATTTAATATCTATTTCAGTTTATCACATAACAGAGGCAATTTACGTTTTTCTCTAACAGATAACTTAAGAGGACGACAACATCGATTCGCACTATCAAACTCTGATTGATTTATAAATTATTTTACAATGCTTCTAAAAGTAAAATGACTTCTGTTAACAATTTGTAATATTTCACTATAAGATTTTTGCATTTTATATAAAGTTATCTGAATTTTCATGCCATCAAAATTGTAATATTTCTATTTCTACTTTTTAGGGGTGGGATCCTGGTATCCTCGAAATTTCGAATTTTATACAATTTTTTCTATTAGGGGGATTCAAGACGTTCCACCATCGATCAGAAAGCTTTGCTATCTGAATTTTAATCTCTTCAGACAAATTTTATTATAATAATATTTCTTTTTCTATTTATATCTATGTGAGGGTTCTAAAATCCTCGAAAACTCGAATTTTATACAATTTTTTCTATTAGAGGGATTCGAGACGTTCCACCATGGATCAGAAAGGCTTGTTATCTGAATTTTAATCTCTTCAGACAAATTTTATTATAATAACATTTCCCTTTCTATTTATATCTATGCGAGGGTTCTAAAATCCTCGAAATCACGAATTTTATACAATCTTTTCTATTAGGGGAATTCGAGACGTTCCGCCATCGATCAGAAAGCTTTGCTATTTGAATTTTAATCTTTTCAGACAAATTTTATTATAATAATATTTCTCTCTCTATATCAATGCAAGGGTTCTAAAATCCTCGAAATCTCAATTTTATCTTTTCTCTGAGCAATGTTTATTCATTAACAAATCTTAAACAGCTATAAAAATTATATTTCTCTTTCTATTTATATCTGTTCATGAGATTTTAGTTCAAATTTCTTTACCCCCCTCTCCATCGAGCGCTTCTAGATTCACCTCTGGGACAAATCGAGGCATTTTATTCGTTACTCGGAAATAAAATTTGTTGGATTTTACCACAAAGGGCTCAGCCACGAATCGAAAGTTGTTTTGGGGACGTAGTTTGTTCGAGATGTATGAATTCGATGTTTCGGGGCACGGGAGGTGTTCGATCGAATTGGCAAAATGTCAGTGGCTCGTTAGCCGCTGGCTGTTCGCGGAATATAGGTTCGAAAGTGTAATAATAACGGCGTGGCATTCTTTGGCGGTGGCGTTCGCGTAGTGTACAGTAAATCGAGCGTGCGATACAGCGCGCGTTGAATTATCGTCAGATAAGAATTCCCCCGCGACGTTTATTCGCGGCCGAACAAAAACTGCGCGTGTGTCGCGCGTCCAAAGCGCGGACGGTGTATTATTACGCAATGGGATGTAATATAATGCCGGAGTTCTTAGATTGTGTTCCGCATTGTCGCGGGGCTTTATGCGATTTCGTGGCCCCGTATTGTTCCCCGCCGCGGTTTCCTCCTCTGTCGACCACTTTTTAACCATTTTCCTGCAACCGAGTTTCCGCATTGCCGATGCTTGAAACCCCTTTTAACGCACCGAACGTCACACACGTACGAGAACAATAAGGGGTCTCTACGATGGGCTTCGAACACTTCGAATCGCTTCCAAGGTACCAGTCAGTTCGAAATAATACAGTCTCGAACTTGTTTTCAGTTTTGTTTTATTAATTTTCGACAATCAACGTACAGTGTTGGGCATACAGTATTGGCACAAATGCTTATAACTACTAAACAAATTGATTTGAAGGGAAAACTTTTTGACATATTCATTTATTATCTGTTTTAGTTTATTACATAACAGAAGCAATAGTATATATACATTGATTCACAAAATAATAACAATTTTATGGGTAAACAAAAGTATTGGCACACGATGCTAAATGTAGTATATCGATCGTCATTTTAAAATGTAGGTAGGGGCCTCCCTGATTGTTATTATTAACAACGATCATTCTAAAGTTCAGTCTAGCAACAGGGAAAGTAAAAAAAAGTAATAATGTCAAGAAAGTTTGCTCAATCTTACGAAGTCTCGGAGTCTCTGTAGTACAAAAGATTTGAGAAATTCAGAGTGCTTCCGCTAGAAATAGAAACATTACTCTAGCTTTGCACACACTTGTCATGTATCGTTTGAAAAAGCTGCAATGCTTAGAATCCTCGACCAATGTCTTTCTCTCGAGGACCAAACACCCTGGTCCGTCCGCCAGTCGACAACATTTTATGGGGGAAATGCAGTCCACGTTCCGTGGCTGGAAGTTCGAAATATCTGTATCAGGATTTTTGGGCAGGTTCGCGCGGTTGCCGGGCATGGTGAGCCCCGGAGACAATGGTTCGTGCGAGGAGCCGGCTCGCGAACGTAAAAAATTTCACTAACTTCGTCTGGTTGCGATTCTCGAATTTCCAACGCAACGAAATTACGAGCCTCCGTGGAGTTTCCCGTGTAGTCGATCCGGAGAAGCAAGGAGGGTGGCCGGTGAAGAGAGGCCGGCTCTCGTGGCGGATTAATCGTGAATTATCAATCGACGGAGTCGAGTCGAGTAGAGTCGAGTCGAAAGCCGAAGGAGAGCGGCACCCTCTGGTCGAGAGGGCCCCGGAGGGCTTGCTGAACGACGTTTCTGGTTAATCGCGTTTGCGGAAAAACGGAGATAATTCCTGGTCGTCCGTCTGGACGATGGAGGCGTGTACGTAGCGCGGAGGAAAGGCACACAGACCGGCGCGGGGGTGGCATAACCGTGTAGGATACCGGGGGTGAAAAAGTGGGGTCGTAGGTGATCTCTTTCCGTGTATGAGCCTGGGGATCTGGTGGGAGGGTAGGGATTGATATTCGCGGGCACACGGAATTTTTAACTAGCCCGGCCAGCCTTTAGTCGTTTCGCCGCGAAAGCGCAGCAGAAAAGTTATGAATCTAATTTTCAGCGTATTTGTGTCTCAGTCGTGCCTCCCTCCCCCCTCTGTCCTCCCTTTGCTCCGCCATCGCCACCAGGAACACCTATATCAATCCCCCTTTTCCGCCTCTCCGTCTCTGTCTCTTTCCTCGCTCCTGAATACACGCGTCCCTCTTCCTCTCTGTCTTTCGCTCACTCCACCTCTTCCGTCGTTCGCTTTCGCGTAATAAAGCGCGCCGCGGCTTCGTTAGGTTTTTATCTCGGCCAGCAAAAAAAATTAATTTCGAGAGACGCCATGGTTTTTCCAACTCCCTTCCAACCCCTCCGCCCACGCAGCGGTCGCGTTCGTACGTGGCTGGAGATGGAACGTGCTCCGTACGAGAGACGTGTTTTCTTTATTCCCAATCCCCCCTTCCCCCGCTTTTTTTTTACCAGAAATATTTAGCCAGATACGTTACCGAACTCGAACCGCGATTACCTTCGTCGCGGCGCGGTCTACGCCGCTTCGAGACCGATCCGACGTTCAAAGGATTTTCGAGTGTGTCCTGACCGAAAACCTCTTATGGGGGTAGTCTAGTCTAAACGTGGGAAAACAAGGACAATTTTATAAAAGGAAAGACAGTTTTGAAGATGTAGGCTAGTTACGCAATTATTGTAAAAAGAATATACATACTCTTAAAGTTCACATAATTTCGACACTCTCTGTGGACCAAATTCTATTAACTTTATTACTCAAGCTAGAAAAAACTTATACACTGACGAAATAACAACGTTTTTATAATGATATGCCAATTTTATACTTTCATCGTGTCAACCTCATCGAAACACAAGGTTCTCAGAACAATCGTATTTAAAGTGTTAAATAGATAACTGGATAGAAGTCACAAGAAAGCGAAGAAAGAAAAATATCGATTTTGATGAAAATCAATTGGCACATTCAACTGTTATTTGTGTGGATCGAAGAGTCTCTAAACATCGTTATTTTGTGGGACCTTCTCCTAAAATAAAAAAACTGTTCCCTATTTGAACTGACACCGATCGAGACCTAGCTGTATTTATATTGTGAACACACGTAAACGCGTAAAGAGCGAGATCCCAATTGTCCCTTCGACAGTCGAATCGACTGTACAGTTATATCCTGGCTGAAATATTAATTTATTCGTCACGAAACGCGCTACCAAGCACCAATATCCATGCCCCAATAACGTCCAGTTACGCTCGAATCCAGCGTGACCGGATGAGGACTAGAGCGCTAGTGTAAATCAAGCCAAAAAGTCCCTATATTTCCTCATACATCACTGCCGTGGATCGAGCGTGTAATTCCCGAGCTCGCGTTCGTCACGGTTATAAGCGATAATTCCAGTTAGTGCTTTCAGTTCCTCCTGCGGCCACGGTAGCCACATTCACACCATCGCCATCGGGCGGTCGGTTGCGAGCGCGCGCGAGCGCGTGCATATTGTATATCTCGTTCTAGATCATGCTTCGTGTACGAGGCTAAGTCATGACAGTACGCCATCATGGCCAGTTTCTATAAATCTCCGGTGACCCGATAAGAAAAGATTGCCTATCGATGAACCTCCCACCCCTGGACGGTCAAGAAACGAAGCCCCCTTGGCAACTCGGGGTCGCGCGATACATCTTAGACCGAGCGCAAATCGTGTTGGTATTAAATCGAAGGGCACAAGCTTCAACCCGACTCCCCTCATTCCCTGTTCCGGCTTTCTGACAGCCACCCCCGTTCACGAGGCTCGCGTGCTCGATGAAATATACTTAAAACCGTAATTACGATATAATCAGCGGCCGCCGTGACCAGATACGCATCTCGGGGGTTGGAGAAGCGGTGGGGGTCGATCGATCTGTTCGAACTGTAAAACCCTTTTTAAAAGTATACGGAGCAAGGGTGAAGGTGCAGCCGAGTAGTAGGGGTTTAACCGCTGCCGTTGAGCCGCCAGAGGAAAGCGGACTTCCACCCCCTCCCCCCTCCTCCACCTCCTCCTCCGTTCACCGCGACGACGCACACGCACACCCACGTCCTCGAACACCGCGCACGCGTACATTCGTGCATGTGTAGGAGGCGGGGAAACGAGTTTTACACATCGCGTAAAAGTTAGTTCCTAATTATTCAGATTTTCTAATTAATGTTTCAGCCGACGATGATGGAGCATCCGGCCCGTCTTTCCTCTCCCTCTTTTTTCCTTTATCGAGCGTGCACATGCGGCCCCCGTGTGCGCCCGCGCGCCCTTCTTATTTCTAATTGTGTTCACCGTCGCGAAATTAGTCGCTCTCGGTGCCATTTTTAACGCGTACTTTAGAGTCCACGGGCCAAACACAATACACACGTACGTATGCGGATTTATATTTGTATCAACCCCTTCGATTCCAAGAATTCATTTTTATTATTTATAAATAAAAAAGAAATTTATGAATGCTTATTTATTGTTTGGTAAAAACGACGTCGGAAGAAAACTCCTTAGAATTTTCCAAATTCTTTAAGTTTTAAAAGTTTAGATGGTTTCCTTTGAATGTTTCTTTCAATTAACTCTGTCGTTATTAAAACAGAAACAAGAGCAAAAAGCAAGATAACTTCAATCGATCTATGTTATTAACTGTCTGCGCAATAACTTTGTCAATTTTTAATATTTATTCTATTTAATATATCTTTGGTAAAACTCACTGTAGATTACGAATCATTAAAAATGAACAATAAAGTATTTCTAGGTTCACTATTTGCCTAAAATTACGGTAATCACGACAGTAAATTTCGTTTCGATTCTTCTAATATTAAACTATAATTCAGATTTGCAGATTTACTCACTGGACGATCACCTGTTTATTTGACATTATTAATAACAATTAAACGATTTACTTATTGCTATTGGGCAGTTTAAAAAAACATAATTGTAATAAAATCGTAATCCAATTCGTCAAATTTAGACGAGAAAAAAATACTTAAGAGGCTGAAGAACTCGACCATTTATCATGCTGTTACATCGTTTTGATGACGTGTAAGTATGATAAATAATAGAGCTCCTGGGCGAATCGCTGTCACAATGACAACTTTATCAGCCGCTCCAGAGTCATTGAAAACAGACTTTAAGGATGTTGTCGAGTCGTGCTGTCAGATGGCGCTGATTCAAAGTGCAACTCTCGCGCGTCGATGCTCGAACGAGACGGACGGAGATTCCAAAAAATAAGTCTAACATCGAATAGCGGGAACCATTTACGAGGACAAGCGTGCAAACTCGAAACGATCAAAGGGTAGGAATGTTCCTTGATGTCGCTAACAGCAAAGAAAGCATTCGTTCGGGCAGAGAACGATCCGTTGGAGCTGCTTTTCTCTGAAACATGTGCATCGTCCTCGTTACGAATGCAATTTCATGGGTTACACAGATAAGAGAGCGAGCTCCGCGGTTGGCTAGGTGGAACGGGGCGACGGCGATGCAAAAAACGAGCAGAGAGAGCATATTCTAGGCAGTTTCTATATTTTGTTCTACTTGAAACTTACGAAATGAATATCTAACGATATTGGCTCCATCCGTCGGTGTGCACCTCCGACCCACGTCATTTTCGCTCGACTGCAATAATCCTAGGTTTTTGCCAGGATCACTCTATCCCACCCTCTGGCCCTAGTAGAGTCTTCCGGAAGCCACTTACGCGGGATTCGTTATGTCCGCGATACACTGGACCAAATTTCTATAGGGACACTACTGTTTTTAAAAAGTGATTGAACAATAATAAAAAGTAAAAAACGAATATTAAGAACGAAACAACACTTACAAGTGTGATGATAAATACCACTTGCATACGAACAATCTATTTAATTATTATAATACACATAAAAATTATAATACTAATAATCAGTGCATCCACCATTACGTTTAATGACTATTCGATTCTACGTATCACAAACTAATTTTTGCAATGTCGTAACGTAGAGTTACAAACTCCTTTATGCTCCTATGGTGCTTATTGTTTCTACGATAAGTTATATCGTTTTTGATAGAATTCTTCATTTTTCTATGGAATTTAAGTCCAGGGAAAGAGACAGCCATTTAATAATTTTCACGTTTTCATCTACGCTTAAAAACTTTTCCCCGTAGCATTTTAGTTAAAGACGAAGTATTTTATGTATTTCAATTTAAATACTCACCCTTTTTAAGCCATTGACAATGTTTCTAATGATGAAACAGGAACGAATAAATACTATTGTTCTTATACAAATTTCGTATTTAATTCGAGCAGTATTACAATGTTTTTGATTATAAACAAAAAACATCGTTCCATAATAAAGACGCTGTGTCGCAAGGTTTTATCCTCTAACAAATATAAATTTATAGAATGTTAAAGCAGAAATTATAATATCAAAGTAAAAATAAAATAATTATATTCGAAATCGTGCATGAAACTTTGTTATCGGTTTTCAACCCCTACTGCCTGGAATCATTTTCGTGCTAGGTGATGGTGTTATCTATTGCTTCGCCACGAGTAAATAGATAATGAACTTCGAGAGAATATATATTTCTTATTTATCGCTTTTGAGTGTAGATTTACGATGCTATTAATTTATTATTTGCTCGCTTAACATCGATATCTGAACAGATACGATAAGGAGAAGCCTAAAATCATCTTGTAAGGAGACGTATCATCACCTTTGCTGAACATATCTGTTACAGAAACTTGGCTGGTGATATTTTGTTGAACGGTCGATACGTAATTTTTTCTACATAACTTACAGTAGAATGAATAATACAGTAAAATACCTCCTCGAGGGGCAAGTTACCAACGTTCAAGTATTCGACTATAGTCGTTACAGATGTTTGAATTATCGCCATAAATGTTATTGTTAATTAACATTTACACTCAGTTTCATTACGAATGTTACCGTCACTTTTGCAGTTTATTGCATTGTCGCATCTAAATTAACGATTATAGACTTAGAGGGTTAGGTAACTTTAAAATTTTGAAAAATTCGATATTTTGTTTTTTGGCTTAAATAATAGTTTGAAGTCTTAAAATCATTATGCGAAAGGTCCCAGTGTCGGAACAATGTTTTTGCTGAAAATTTAGAGCCTCAAACAATAACGTATATCTGCTTATATCTGCGTATATCAAACTTTAAATGCATTTTCCTCGGAACTATGTTCTACAAAACGGTGTGCAGAATTACTCCAGTTCTAATTAATCAATTGCTTTGAAAATTTACAGTTATCTTTACTATTATATTTATTAAGCATTGACGATCCGTTTTTTTTTAAATTGTCTAATAATTCTGCAAAATATTAGTAATAAAAACTCGATTTTTTGATAAAATTCGATTTTAGGTTTCAAATATTTGCCATATTGTACATTTTTATACAAATTGAAATGTTTCATCGTCAATGCTAAGGACTTTTATCATAGTTAATGGAATATTTCAGTTTTTGTTGTAGACAACAACCATTTTACCATAATCCTGCACACCAGTTAGGCATCAAAAAATGAAGTGGCTTGGGAACATGGCGCTGTGTAGGCTTAATTATAAATATTTTTTAAACATTGCCAAGGGTTTTTTTCAATATTTGTTATACTTAAATACAGTGCAAAGTCTCAGGATAATTGACTGCTTACTTTTTCTTCATTGTAGCTTAAAAAATTGCCTTGTTTTCCATACCGCTAGAATTACCTAACCCCTTAATAATATCGATAAACTTGAAATATAGAACGTAAATATTACGACGTTTCGTCCTACATCAATTAGAAAACTTACTGCAAGGATTTCCTAGCGAATCCTGTTTCTGTCTTTATCATAAAACATTTCAGAGATTATTTATATTGTCAAAGTTAAGTCAGAAATTCAGATTAGCACCAGACTACGAAGTCTACGATGAATTATTATGGAATTATGAGCATGGAACTTTAATAAATAAACACCGTTTCTAGTGTCATATGTACAAAAATAACGATAATAGAGTAAAATATTTTTGTAAGCTCGTGCAGTCAACTTACCAAATATTCTGTACAAAAATATTGCAAATATAGAACAAATTACTTGTACATGTAGTGACTATGTTTTATAAGGAAAGTTTATAGATAAATCGTAAATGTGGATCAAAACTCTTCCAAACCACGAACATTATTTCCTACACACAAATATTTTCCCAATGCAAAATACAAAGAAATTAACCTAATTTCTGTCTGTCTCAAACTACACAATTTGCTAACACTAAAATTCTTCTTTTAACTAAAATTAAAATCCTCAGTGATCGGGTCAGTGTCGCAATCAGGTGACCTATCTTCTGCGTGCGTTTCTTTCCATTGTTGTGCCTCTGTGCGGGCAACGAGTCAGGGAGCGAAAATGGCGGCGCTCGGAGGTCACCGATAGATCGTTGCATCAAAGAGTTAGAACGAAAGTACAATCGAAATCCATCGCGACTCTCAGAAATTCTCGATCGTGACGGTGCAGAGGCGCGGCGAGATTTTCCCGAGGAATATTACGCAACCGTGAAAGCCTGGTTTCTCCATCCACCCACCGATCTGTCAGTCGGGCTCTAATCCGTTTCTCAACAGTCGGTTTCACGGTACGCGGCTCGGAATCGAGCGATAAAATTCGTCGTCCCGTCCGTGGCGATTGTTTGTTGCGGCGCATATTGCGCACTCGATTGCCCCTTATCGCGCCAATTATCAGCAAATCTTCGTATCAGAGTAAATACGGTAATATCGTGGCAGGAATACGCTCGTTCGGCCTACCGGCGTTAGCAGCATGGCCGCGTCGTCGATGTCTCCGCGATGGCTTCGCGGTCCACGTGACCGCTGGCGATCGCAATTATCGATAAAAACCGCCACGGAGATGATGGCCGTCGAACGAACAGCTTCGGGGACTTTGGTTTCGAGATCCCATTACAATTCATCCTTCCTACACCTAAATCGATCCTTCGTTTCGTGTCACACGAAATTAATTGGTGCAACTTTTTCGGTATTATGTTTCTGTATCTCGAGGAGGCCTTGAAAGCATCGAATATCGTTTAAAACACACTACATGTTAGTACTTAATTTCTCAGTACTCGAGAAAAGATTCGTTGGAGTAATTCGAGTTTAATTTTAATTAATCTCGAACCTCGTTCTAGTATACACTACCGTTCGAAACTTTGGAAGCAGTTGAAAATGATGAAATTATTGTAAAGTTACATTTTGTTATATTGTACGCATATTATACATGAAAACACTAGCTCAAAAGTAATAAAACTTAATATTAAACACATAAAAATGGACGATGAAACGATAGAAATATGGATACAATAATCCTGGAAGATCTCATTCATTGCAAAACTGTTTTTGTCTAAAAAAAATGACAGATTTATCGCGTGCTTCGGTGAAATACAGAATTTTTTCGAAATGAGATTCTCAATGTTGTGATTCAATATTTTCCAATGTTCTAGCAATCTCCAGTATTGCGAAACGTGGATTATTTTCAGTTACAGAGAATCTTTAGTCGCTATCAACCCCGATAAGCCTACCTTTTCATTTTCAAAACAAGGTCCATTTAGGAATGAGGTTACAAAACGTAATAATTTTTTTTTTTTAACTACATCGTTTCTTAAAAAAACGTCGTCTACTTAAGAAATTTGACATTACCTTCTGGTGAACTTAATAATTATTAGACGAATATGAAACGATATTCTCTATCGGAAACACGATCTCTACAAAGTTAATCAAAGAAATCTGACAATGAGGACATCTAATAACTCCACAAATTTAACGCTCATCATATAATTCGAAACATTGGTTAATACTCGAGCACATAAATAATTTCGTTTTTTAAAAATAACTGCCAGTTTTCAACGTCCGTTTGTTTAAATAATAATATCAAGAACAAACATACTCCATAAGCCACAGCTGCATTTTAAATCATTTCTAAGACCATTAGAATTACCTAGCATTCTAGAATTTTATTACAGTCCTTTCGTTGCAAATAATTTTGAAACCCTTATTTACGTACATTTTAATACGAAATTGAAAACACTTTAATATGAAATTCGTATTCTGATAATTACTATTTAATAAACGGTCTTGTTCACTTTCTATCGGCGTCGTTGCGAGCAAACAACGGTCGTTTTCGCGACGCGTTTCGGTTTTTGATTCGAGCGAAAGATCCTGGCGATGAAGGACAGGTCGTCGTGGTAAGGAGTTCGCAATTAGACAGTCGACGACTTTCTTTCTCGAGCGAGGCAAGATGCCTGGTACCGTGGAGAGATGAAAGAGAGACAACGCGCCGCCGATGCCAACGCAAATACGCTCAACGAGTGTTTCAAAACACGTTGGCTAATGTACCGAGCGCGATAGATCAAGAAATAACTAAGAACGCTATCTGCACTACTAGGCAGGCGGTAAGGCGAGATCTTCTCGACGGCCAGACTTCCTGCTTCGTTCCAAGTAGTCTGAACAGTCCTCCAAAATGTTATTCTTCACCAAAATTCGTCCAAAACTTTCCTCTAACCCTGCAATGCTACGATAATCACACTAACTACATACGAAACTTTCCTATCGAATTTTTATTCGCTTTATCCTTTTATCGAGTTGAAACTAGATCTGCTACGGGGGTGAAAATTACTTGTTTTGTCGTTTGCTGTAACGACGATTTTCGGTTCTTGTTATCTGAAATTTGTTGCTTCTTTTGTAAAATTTATATGAAATGTAGATAAGCTTTTAATTTCATTTGCATTTTAAAATTTTCAAATACTTTTTTAGAAAACTAAATATATTTCAAAATTTACAAAAAACAATTTTTGCGTTATGTTTGCTCTCACGTATCCATCAAAATATGATACTCGTGTCAGTTTCATCGCAAATAATATATCTAGTTATAATGCTTATAATGGAAACATAAATTTGTGTTATAATACTTGTTCTTTTTAGAAAGAAGATGTTGAAACTAGATCTACCAAGAGGGTAAAAATTACTTGTTTTGTCGTTTGTTGTAACAACGATTTTCAAATTATGTTAAAATATAATTTTGTGTTATAATACCTGTTCTTTTCAGAAAGAAATCGCTCTTTAAATGTAATCGAGTAGAAAAATGGAAAGTGAATTGCAACGAAGTTTTAGAATATGCAATGTACATTTCTATGAATTCTGTGATAAATAACTGCCATAATGAAAATGTAACTAGAATACATTACTTTGTTTTAGCCGAGTCTTCAAATTATCGCAGTTACTGCTGCTTGCCTCTAAGATATATATATCATGTACAACGATAAATAATTCGTATGACTTTAATACTTGTTAAATTTATATTCCGAGTATATTTCTAGTCTCTGTTTATAATCATTATACAGTCCAGTATATCGTTTGTAAAATATATTTTACGACAAGCGTGTACTTGTAGGAATATACATATATTATTCGATTTCAGCGAGATAATCAAACTTGAACGTGATCTAATACGTGATAACAGAAACAAAAATCTTTTTGAAGTATCTTTTAACGGTGCAAAATACTGTGGTAACGAAGATTTACCTTAAAATAAATTAACTTAATCTTGCTTACAGACCGAAGAATGAGAATTATTTCGTAAAGTGGAACAGTAAAATTAATATTTAAATACAACTACAAATTTGATACATTACTTGTGGATTTTTAAACAAAAAGAAGGAGGAGAATAAGGTTTTTGCTCTTCTAAAATTCTAATTTCCCTTCCCTTGAATAAATAGAGAATATATCATTCAAGTTCTGACTAAAGTAAATGGTACTTAACTCTTTGGAATTGTGAAATATTTCCATTAAAGACATCGAAAATAAAATCCGAAATAAAAAATAAAGAAATAGAAGAACAAAGATCGAGAATTCCGTAGCAGAATGTTAAACAAAAGTCTTAACGTCTGTTTTTATTTCAATGGTTGAAAGCTTCCCCGAAGGGAGATCAAAGCAATCCGTTTTCGCGGTCGTCTCTTCAAACAATCGGAAAATGTCCAGCGACTCGAATGTCCCCGATATAAAATGATGACATCGCGTTATTTATAACTCAAATACGTCAGCCACCACGGTAGAAAGCATTTAGTTGTTTTCCATGAATTTGTTTTCAACAAGACGCTCTCGAGATAAGAGGGGTCGCAGAACAATGATTGAACACGGATGTCCGCGGAAAACTTGAAAGAATGGAGTTGATTTCACTGTGGATTAATTAGGGAGCTATCGGAGGCATTAAGATAATAAGAAACTAACAGAATGAAAGAAAAATTGGAAGAAAATTAGGCACTAGATTAAATATCACTTTTTCCTATCTAAGAATGTTCTGACATTTATTCACTTACACAGTGAAAATTATAAATACCGAATAGTACAATGATTCAGTTGTTACTTTACAGTATTCAATTTCAGTAATGTTATTAAAATTCGTTCAGCCTATTTAAAAAAACATTGTAAATTTACAACGTCGGCCATTAGTGACCACCATGACAGTCAACGTGTTGTAGCGTCGCCTTCCATACTTGTCACCAGAGGGGTCGAGTGCTTGTGAGAGCGCGACCCCTCTAGTGGCGAGCATGGGAGACGACGCCACAGTGTTAAATTGAAATGAAACAAATAATATGATACAAATGTTTGGCTACTAACTTTTAAATAAACTTGTCAACAAACATTTCATATGATATTGTACGATATTGGGTCAAGCTAGGTTTATCGGGATTGTAATAGTAATAAAGATTATTTTAGCCATAAATTTTCATGATATATATAGATTATCACAGTAATTGTAGAGGCTTTGTTTGCAAGGAAATTGATTTCGAGCATTGATTGAACACGCGACCAATAGAGACCAATAGAGACCTGGGCACCAGAATAAATAGAAAAAGTAAAATGGTCATGAATGTGATTATACTAGCAAAACCAAACGAAAATTAACTTTAAAGCAGATGTATGTTCTGATGTAGGATGTCCTGGTAATCATAATAATTATCAATGATAATAATACATAGAAACTGTAGAATAGAATTACTTTGTACGACGTTTCATATTTTGATAGACATGCAATTGGATTTACCTAATGTTTCTACTTGTATTCTATCAACACGTTGACTGCCATGATGGTCACTGGTGACCGACGCTTCGACCAACTTTCCTTTCAAAATCTTGAAACGAATGTACTCTATTGCTTATAAATTTTTCAATAATTCTGACAAGGACACCATCGAATATCTTTGTTTTTCATAATAAAATTTGAACAAACGTTGAGGGTATTCCTAGACACGGAAAGCAAATATCAACGTGTTAATAACAAAATTTATTTCGCATTTTCGACTTATTCTTTCATATAGGTTCATCCCCTTCACGGTTGTGCCGTGATTAGACATTCCTAAACACGTTAATAAAAGATTTTATCGTACGTTTTCGACTTTTTTTTTTACGTAATAATTCTGATTCCTACTCCCCGACGATCGAAACACTAACATTCGCCTGCGTGAAATGAGGCCTTGAAAACTACCCCTGGTCGGTGGTCGTTTTGCCTTCGAAAAGGGACACAAAGTGGTCGAACCCCTTCACTTACGGTTTACGAAGCGGAGTCTTGTAAGAATCTCTCGCACCCCATAACGAGGGTGCATAATGCGAGCGGCGCTGGAGCGAGTCTTTCAAACAAAGGCGAAAACACTTAAAGCGGCGCGCGCGCGCGTGCTCGCGAGAAAGGAGTGATAAAAACACCGCTAAGAGTTCAATAAGTATCCTGCTTAGGGCCAATAACGCCCGCACCCCTATCCATCTCCACCCCCAGCCGCCACTTTGCACCGGCTGCTCCGGTATTCTTGTTTTGAAGGAAATCGTTTGCTTCAGCCTGTTGTAATCCCAGAGCCGATAATCCCCCCCTCCCTCCTCCCACCCCTGCGAGTGGGTCCTTCCCACCTACCCCTTACACCCTATCCCCCATCGGAACAACCCCAGACGACGCCTTTTCACGGATAAGAATTTGCTCCGCGGACAATGTCTTTATTGAAAAGCCATCGCGGGACGAGAATGATTTTTATTATTCCCCGATTAAGGACAGTAACGGGGGGTGACGGAGCTGGGCCACTGGCCCGGAGACGATAATGAGGAGTAAATAATGCGACAGTGTAGCCGGAGAAAGGGGGTGGTTGTTCGATTATCTTCGACGCGGAGACAGGGGTAGATTTTACGGTTACCTCTGGCGCGAAGAAATAACTCGACGGATATTCCCGTCGAGCAACATCGTATTATTATTGTTACTGCCCTTTTATTAAGCATACTAAGAGAAAGTATGCGCGTCAGAGTAATAAATTTCTACTCGTGTTTAACGTTTCGATTCGCTTAAAGAGTCATTCCTCTGCGACAATTTAAAAAAATCGATTTTTAAATTTTTATCAAAAGACTTCGAGTCTTGTTCAAGCAATGTTTTAATTTTAGTATGAAACCTTAAATGTGTTTTTCTCGAAACGTAATTTTTTCACCAGATAAAATCTCGAAAACAACATGACCGACTGCTCTGAAATTTGTAGAGGTTATTCCACGCCATTACTAGCTACTGATGGTATCAGAATTATAATTTTATCTTGAGTATATCATAAATCTTTTATTAAAAAATTACCGAGAAAGATACAAAATTCTGGAATTTTTACATTTTGCTAGTTTTCAATGTAAATTATTTATTTTGTCACAGATGGTAACAATAAACATACAAGTCAAGAATCTTCCCAATTTTTTAGTTTTAGACCACCCTGAGAGCTCCCAATCGTTTATACCAGGCGAGTAATCAACTACTTAAAACTGTATAAAAAATGTAAACGTATGATTAAAATGTAGTTAAATAAACTACAAAAAAGAATCACAACCTTAGACGTAGCAACCCCTTAACTTTCAACGATTAATTACAAGATTTTATATTCGTTGACACTGCACGTGAAATATTATTTAAACAACCACCTCGATTGGTCTGGCTGTATTTCAGCAATGACACGAACTATGTTTGCATAAGAATAAAAGCTTGTCCATCGTTAAATTTTCTTTTAAAGCGTCGAAAAGAAACGCACAGTCGAGAAGGAAATACTTTTAACAACGAGCCACGGATTTATAATTATTTATATCGACGTGTTGTTCGATCCTCGATGAAGCTAGCTTAAATGTTGGAACAGTTTCCTGCAAGGACAAGCTTCGAATATTTTAATTAAATAGTGGTAACCTTCGAACGAGTCCACGAAAAAGTTCCATTCCCAATCGGCGATTTATCGCGAATTCTCTCTATGAATCGGTGAAAATGGAGGCGGGTCTGTTTCAGCTCGTCAAGGCGCGTTTCAACGGCATCAAATCGTCTCTGTTGAAATCCCAATGATTCCTGTCGGCTCGAGAGGATGAATATTCATCGATATAACGTCTCCTATTTATGATCTTCTTTCATTACCAATTCCGTCGGTTCGTCGACTGCCATTAGTCACACTTTGCGTCCCGAAAGCGTGATTCGAGGCGTTTATCGCGTATCGGGAAGGTGAAGTGCACTCGGGGGTGAATTTCACCGGCTGGTGCGCGCGTGCTTCGTGCGTACGATCCAGAGAAAACAGAGAGGGGGCGGAGGGGAGTGACAAGCACGAAAAGGGGGCGAGGGAGGGCCACCACGTGCTCTATCGAGTACGTCAGTCATTCAGTTCGCCGCGCACGCAGCTGAAAGCTCCGCGTGCAACAGTTAAACGGAATTTCAGTATCGCGAGTGGGAAACTCGATGTGTTTTCCGACCCTCGATACTTTCACAATTCCGTCTTTGAAAAACGACCTTGCTTCTAATATCTTTCCCTATCAATTCAAGAATAAACGACTTCTGATACCGACATAACGAGTTTCATTTTTTTATTTTTCTCTACTATCTTTTCCTTTTCATTAAACACCCGTACTCGTATTCTGAAGCAATTGCTCGCTGTTTATAACAAATATATAAACTGTATAATGTAATTATTTTTTCTGGTATTTCTTTTTTTATTCAACACCTGTATCCGCTTATAATAAATAAATTACAAGCAGGGTATTTGTTTCAACCTTCAACGCTTCAAACGTACGCATGACCAGTGAAAAATGTTAGACGATAAGACGATAGAATAAAAAATGTAAATTTTGATAATCACAAACTCCTCAACTTCATCCATCCTGGAGCGAGAAATTGTAAAACAGTTGTGAAGAATATGTTTATATAGTCCATTGTTTTAAATCGGACTTAACAAATGTTGATACGCGTTTCCTAATATATAAATATTTTCCAATGGTATCGCCGTATCTTGGAGAAGAATCAGTGACTTGGTCACTTCTCCGATTGCTCAAACTCGATGGAACCGCGATCGTTTCAGTATCTCTAAAATACGAGACTCACCTCTTTGTCCTTCGCTTGCAGTTCCTGTTCCAGGTTGGTGTTCGGCGTTCTCCTGGGGTTGCTTGCATCGTGTACCTGCTGCTGTTCGCTTCCCTGTGGTGTCTGAGACAATTGATGTCCCTCAGTCTTCGAATTCCCGTCATTTGCCGCGGCAAGTTGCTCCTTTAACGCGGAAACTTCCTTCTCCGCTAATGACGCTCTCTGAAACAAGCGAAACGCAAAATTCAAATATCGTTACGATCGTATCAGAAACGCAAAATTATTCAAGCGACTTTTTATTCGATGTTGATTCACGAGACTTTGTCTTTCGAGCAATCAAATTCATCGTGCGGGGATATTTATTTATTCGTGCTTTTATTCGATAATAAATTATTGCTTTAAAAAAAAAAAAAAATTAGTTTGTTGTACTTTCATAACCGATAAAAGTGATAAGTCATAACCGATATAATTTCAGAAACGATTCTATTGTAAAACACTATTATGTTAGATATTTTTTAATTGTTATTATATATTTCGACTCATCTAAACGAGAACGTTTGTTCAATAATTCTAATTGATATATTTTTTTCTCTAAGGTACACTATCTTATTGTGGAGCTTCTTATATTTTCTATTATTTTTAAATATCAGAATATTTTCTTCATATATCGAAGAATTTGTACGATGGCTACGATTATAAATTAAATTTGTTTGCCTGTTGAGAACGATGCACTAGTCTCTGAAATTGTCGTGCAATCGTAGAATTTATGGAATTTTTATAAATTGGTAGTAGATGTTAATTTTGTTTCGCCCTTGAACGTTAAGTACTCTTAATAAATGGCTGGTCAGGACAACATTCGAAGTTTGATATTGAAAACTGTGTTTGCTAATATTTTCGCTTTGTTAATGCCAGCGATCAACGACTTCTCGACGAGACATAAAAAGAAGTAGAATGAACGATGGGAAACGTTCGGCGACGATGAAATTATCGCGGTGCCGTAATGACAAACACTTGCTCCCTTACCCCGGCCCAGTGGTTCGCCTATTCGAACGATCTGTACAGTACGGCATATGGCTAAGCCATTAATTAGCATCTGGAAACAATTAAAGTAACTGCGAATTCGGTAGTAAAATACCGAAACGCCACGTGGAAAACGGCAACAAATCCACGTCAGTTTTTGCCCGATGCATCGAAGCCGATCAATACTTCCGCGAAACAGTGACGCTAGAAGCCTCCATTCGATTTGAAATTCCACGCAGACGTATCATAATCTGCCTATTCGCGACCCATATTATACGTAATTCTAGCAGAACACAACCTAAACCGAAATAACGGCTCGGCTATTAACGGTGATTTTAATTAACAGAAGACTCAGTGGGCTTTATCGTTACATATTTAACAATTTATAAATATGTAACGATAAAGACTGCTACTGAGTCTTAAATTAATTAAAATCACCGTTAACAACCGGGCCGTTATTTCACTTTGGTTTGTCTTTTTTAAAAGACGCGCGCCGCCTGTAAAGGCATTTTTGTATTTGGAATTCTGCCGAACCGTTGTGTTTAATATTATTTCCATGGTTGGGTCTTCCTTTGAAGTACTTTTGAGACATAAATCATATGGTACCTTAAGTAACGACTCATACAGGGTGTTCGGCCACCACTGGGAAAAATTGTAATGGTAGATTCTAGAGTCATCAATTTATTGATCGAGACTTCGTTAAAAAATTATTAAAAAATTTCAAATCATTCTGAAACAATTATTTTTAGTCGCAGAGATCAATCACAATCATTTTTTGTGAATACACATACCCCTGAAATCTTACCCACTTTCGAGAAAAAAATTCGAGTAGGTTCTGAAATTTTTAGACGAAATTAAGAAATTTCAAATCGTTCTAAAAAAATTATTTTTAACTAGGAGGGTTAATCACAATCATTTTTTGTCATTACACATACCCACGAAATCCTACGCACTTTCTAGAAAAAAATTCTTTACCGAAACTACAATGTCTGACCCTGACATTCCGATTCCCCTGAAATTTCAAAAAGTTTCAAATCATTCTGGAAAAATTATTTTCGGTTGTGGGGGTCAATTACAATCATTTTTGGTGAATACACATACCTCCGAAATCCTTTGCACTTGCGAGAAAAAAATTCAGGAAGGTGGATAAATTTTTCGACAGAATTAAAAAATTTCAAATCGTTCTAAAAAAATTATTTTTGGTTGCAAGGATTAATTACAATCATTTTTTATCAATACACATACCCTCGAAATCCTACGCACTTTCGAGAAAAAAATTCAGTATGGGCGGAACTTTAAACGTCAATAACTTTTTAACGAAGCCTCCATCAACAAATTAGTATTCTTGATTTTTGTCTTATTTTTACCTCTAGAATCTCCCATTAAAATTTTTCCCAGGGGTGGCCGAACGCCCTGTATTTAATATAAATATCGATGTTTCCTACGTCTGAAACCACATAGTGGTAAAAGTTTGTTTTAATAAAAAAGAAAATATTATTATTACATTTATTTTATTTCATTTGACTTTTTTATTTTAATGATATTGTACATCTTTTTTTATTTTTATTTTACCAATGTTGATATTTAGTACTGAATGAGTTGAATTGTATTGGCATGAATGTGAATACACCATTGTATATCTAAAGTAGATATTAGTGTATATAATATACATAATCCAGTAAGCAAGGTGCAGCTGACGTTTTTAAACCTAAACTGAAAAATATACACGCTAGATCGTTCCAGAAAATTCCATATGTATACGTTTATTCTAGTAAATAGTTATTCCTACAAAGTTGTATCAATGAAATATAGCTTCCGTATAACAATGAAAGTCTTGCACTAACATTGTGATTATCTATTTCTTGAATAGGAAACTAGAATATGGAACATACTTTGTTCCATTCAGATGGTAATTTTTACTCGACAAATGACACGCTGAAAACGATTTATATGGTATTCGTTGTTCGAAATCTTCATTTTGGTAAAAGTTTCGCCCATCTTTGACACATGTCAATATCGTAATTGCGCAATTTCTTGGAAAGGAAATCGGAATAGCGAATGGAAGCGTCGCGTATTGTAAAATCTGAAACAAATATCGAACGACCGAAAAGAGACGTCGAAAAATAATGCAGTGCTCCGATGGATGTACGAAAGCGGATGAAGAGGAGAAGTAGGCGATCAGGGGAAGACAGAAGCAGCAACGCAAGCAGAAAGAAAGACAGAGTTCGAGGCAATGTATGAGGGAACTAGTAATGACCCATTGTTTCCTGCAAAAAGCCTTGACGATGTTATCGATAATTACGAAATGATACGGGAAGCATAAATACATATTCGAGACCGCGGTGCACGTTCATCCGAATGGCGGACGAGTATCGATAGGCCTCATCTTGCGTATTTGTCACGTAGACACGAGGTGGGGGCGTGAGCGGAATCGAGGCTGATAGAGAGGATCGAGAAGATCACCGATAAAGATCGTACGCCCGCGATCGTCACATTAGCGGCGGAAGTCGTTGAGAGATAATGGCTCCTTTGAACGTTCCTAACGACGCTGTTTTCGTCGTTGTTCTATCAACAATCGGCTGTTAAAAGTTTGAGTTATGGAATTACGGGAAACTCGAATGTACTTTCCGGTCTTTCGTTTTACTTCAAGGCCCTACTGGACTTCCTCTTTGATCTTCGAATACGTACGTACCGAATAATACTCGCTAACAACGAACGTGGACTTAAGATGATCGATCTTACGCGTGAAACAGAAGGTTAGGATCATTAGATCAACGTTTCTTAATCTGTGGCTATTTTAACGTTTCGTGTAACATGAAATAATTATTAATAGAACGCGTTTCTATAACTTTGTGATGGACAGAGACGTATAAGACGCTGAAAATGTCAATTTTGATAGGAAGATTCAAATTAAAACTTTGTGTTCAAATTTGGCACAAGCTTCCACACAAATATAGTTTACAAATCTAATTCCAATATCTGAAGGGAATTACTTGCTCCAAGATTTAACTCAACATCCAACTTTACATATTGCAATTTGCTAAAATTATGATCTTACACAGAATGTTTACATTAATTAGGAACTTGACGCGATAAACAACCTGCAATAGAAAGATTAAAGCAAAAATGGCCCTATTTCCTATATCTGAAATAAGCAAATAGCTTCTGCCTCCAAGAACTTAGGCTGTCGTCCAATTTTACCTAATTAGCTAAAATCTGCCGTGATAAGTTTCCACAACATTCTTACAGTAGTCAAAGATCTTACACAAACAACCAACTCGGAATAAGAAGACTAAAGCGAAAATAGTATACGTATCAATGTCTAATATTTAAAGAAAGGTTCTCCCTCCAAAACGTAGCCTGTCATTCAATCCCACTTACTACAATTATATTTTGCAGATTCAACTTTATCGATAGAAAAAGTTTACCACGCAGTTATACATAGAAGTACTTTAATCCCCGGTGTATAAGTCGTTGTGGCTCGATCTTGAGCTCGAATCAGGGACAACGCTGTAGCGGGGCGATTTAGTATGCAGGAGGTCCCGTCCACTTTTATTGCAGTCACTATCGAAGCAAGAACATGACAGAGAAAATTCGTTAAAATTGCTACGGACAGCAGCCGGTACGAATTCGATCGTCTGACAGTACCGATTACGTACTCGCCTTTCGACCCTGACCGGAAGGAGGCGGGTGGAATTTCGATCACATGGCGTTTCTTCGTCTTGGCCTCCGACGTTCGTCTTACACCCCTTTGCAAATTGACGGTTATCCGAGTTGCACGGCGTCCCGAACAGCGATCGATCACCACTCACCGATTCGATATACGGAATCGCGGCTCATTGCACGTTCCGCGTGTGCAAGAACCTGCTTCGGGGCTGCTTTTAGGCTCGCCGGTCACGCACTTTCGAATCAGCTACCGGGGCATCGATCGGTTTCTGTCGTGTTAATGGTGGTTTCTACGTTTTCTACGCCCGAACGATTTCCTATGTCGCGTTATCGAGGGGATATTACAATTCGGGAGATCACGACAGTTCGTTTCCGAATCGGTGCATTTTCTTCGAATTTACGGATATGCTCAGCGTACAACCCAAGCGTCAGGTTTCCTTTAGCACGCGTCACCAAAAGTGTGTTAATCTTTCTTCTTGGACAAGATTGCTTAATCGGTTTAAGAAGAGTAACTTTAGAATTCCTAACTTCGAAATTAGGTACAGAAAAGAGTCATTGTATTAGTTCTAGCTTTCTAATTAGAGTACGTTTCTGTTTATTTCGACAACATTGAAAAACTATTTCCACTCGCAAGAAAGGTACATTTTGTATTATAATTCTAAATGTAGATGAGACATAACAACGTTCACTGTAAAACGTAAGAAGAGTAACTTCAGAATTCCTAACTTCGAAATTAGGTACAGAAAAGAGTCATTGTATTAGTTCTAGTTTTCTAATTAGAGTACGTTTCTGTTTGTTTCGACAACATTGAAAAACTATTTCCACTCGCAAGAAAGGTACATTTTTTATTATAATGATTTTAAATGTGCTAATCTTTCTTCTTGCCGTATAAGATTGCTTAATCGGTTTAAGTTAACTTTAGAATTCCTAACTTCGAAATTAGGTACAGAAAAGAGTCATTGTATTAGTTCTAGCTTTCTAATTAGAGTACGTTTCTGTTTGTTTCAACAGAATTGAAAAACTATTTCCACTCGCAAGAAAGATGCATTTTTTAGAAGAATTCCAAACGCAGAAAAGTAACATACAACGTTCACTGTAAAATATAATATTGACTAAAAATAAGTTTTCTTGTGCATCTGCTCTATTGTGAGCCACTTAAACCAGGTGAAATAATCACAGCGGATCGTTATCGACGTCAATTGATCAATTTCAGCGATAAATTGGGGTGAAAGAGGCCGTTTACTGGTCAAGGAAACTGTCAAGTCATACCGCTGTACGACGAAGCTTGGCCACGGGTTAATTATTAACCTTAGCTTGGGAACTTCCTCTTTTTCCCAATTTCTCATTCTCCCTGCAATACGTCGCATCACGCAAGGCAGAACAAAATTGCAGAGAGGAAAGTTGAATGATGTGGTAATATCTATTTTTTTACAATTCCACTTTTTCATAAATGCAACGATCCACAAAATACAAGGTTACTTATTTCTTCAATCTGTTGGTTATTTCGAATATATAGAAATGTTTGACTGCTACAAGATTTTCTATTTCATTCGATTAAAAGCAACAGGTAATTGCTTTTAATCAACACACATCTTTGGCCACTCGGCAAAAATTATTGAAACTTGGTTGGGATGCACAATCAGATTATCATTTGAATGGTAAAAATTGCAATAACGATGATGATATCAAATCACACTTGGTTCGGTTTTTTGTCGATCAAAATCAGAACTTTTCTGAACGTGGAATGGACAATACATTACTAAATAAACTTATTTCGTTCCATGAAAAAATTGTCTTCTATTTTATTAAAAAAAATCCGCAATTACTTAGTTGCCAAACCAATATATTACTTTGTGGTTGAGTTCGGGGTAATATTGAAAAATTACTGTTGCGTTTAATCAAGTGTCGCGGAGTGTACGTTTGGCGTCGCGTGCGTGCGCGCGCACGGCATGCGAGTGTCGCAGCTGGCGTCGCGCGACGTCGTGGCCCGTCAAAGGCCGAGCATTCTTTGTGCTCCGGCGGCAGAATATCCCGAATAGATCAGCCTCCCTCGCAGCTCGCGCACCCACCCCGCCGCGCGTCTTTCTATTTTTATGCCTAGCCCCGAATCATCAACACGTCGCCTTCTTTTCTACTATTTATTTCTTGGCGGTTGACTAATGCGCCAGAGCCATCGGGAATTCCGCCGGGATCGATGTACACTACCGATCATAAGTACGGGTCTCGTCCATTAAGCAAACAACGAATCTCACAATTTATGTACTTTTCTATGCAACACAATTTATGTGTTTATAGCTAATATAAAGTTATACAGATAGTGGTTCTCACTCAGAAGACTGTAAGGCTGTCGATACGTCAGTAAGCAGAGTTTCTCATGCCGAGTGAGAACCACTGTCGCATGCACGCAACTGTTCACAGATTGCCGTTCTACGGGCGGAACTTTAAACGTTAATAACTTTTTAACGAAGCCTCGATCAACAAATTGGTATTCTTGATTTTCGTCTTATTTTGGTCTCTGGAATCCTCTATTAAAATTTTTCCCAGGTATTGCCTAACATTCTGTATAGCTAATATAAAGTACAATAACAAAATATAACTTTAGAAATGCAATGAAAATTCGAAAACAAACTAGTGTTTTCAAAGGAATCTAATGGGCAGCAACTGGAATAGAAGGTGGATGTGGCAGAACCTCCTAGCACAATTTTACAATCGTTTCTTTTTACTTGAGGAAAAACTTCCTCTTTTAGTATCCCAAAACTGTGAATACCTATTGTGTGTTTATGATTTTCCTATAACTATTTTCACTCAATTTAAATAAAATTTCATTTAAGTGCTTTTATGTCACGACTACTCTCAACTTTCAACAATCTCAATCAACTTTCCCTCACTTCATTACTCAGGAAAGATACCAAGGAAATTTTTTGAAAAACACTTCAATTTTTATTTAAGATGTAGTTTAAAAGGAAAGTAGTTTTTTCATCTTTACTTCAAAGTATATTATACAGGCTGTTCGGCGAACCCTGGGAAAAATTTTAATGAAAGATTTTAGAGGCCAAAATAAGACGAAAATCAAGAATATCAATTTGTTGATTAAGGTTTTGTTAAAAAGTTATTAAAAAATTAAATTAAAAAATTTCAAATAGTTCTGGAAAAATTATTTTCGATTGCGAAGGTCAATTACAATCATTTTTGGTGAATAGACATACCCCCGAAATCCTACGCACTTTCAAGAAAAAAATTCAAGTAGGTGCTGAAACTTTTCGGTGAAAAAAAAAATTTCAAATCGTTCTGAAGAAATTATTTTTAGCTAGAGGGGGCAATTACAATAATTTTTGGTGAATAGATAAACCCCCGAAATATGAACCAGTTTCGAGAAAAAAATTCACTAAGTGGACAAATTTCCGACGAAACTAAAAAATTTCAAATCGTTCTAAAAAAATTAGTTTTAGCTACGGGGGCCAATTACAATAATTTTTGATGGATAGACCTACCCTCGAATTCCTACGCAGTTTCGAGAAAAAAATTCATTACCGAAAATATAATCTGAGGCCAGAAATGGTTTCCCGAAATTTCATGCGAATCTTTGAAACATCATAACACTTTTAATGTTTCAGAATGCAAACGACGCGTATTTTAATGTAGAATATGTAGAAATTCCAAAAATATTCGAAAAGTTGTTCCTTAACGCTGTAAAGTGAGAAAAACCCCACAAAAATGGTCCAATATTCAAACAGCCATAACTCTTACAATAGTAAATATATTTCAATGAAACTTTTTTCCAAAGCAGAGGTCATATGAAACAAAATTTCCGTAGCGCGTCAAATAAATTTATTAAAAATGCAAAACGAATTTTTAAGAAAAATCGACAGGGGGTAGGTGCCCAAATTTTTCGTCGAAAAAAGATTTTTCAAATCGTTCTGGAAAAATTACTTTCGGTTGCGAGGGTCAATTACAATCATTTTTGGTGAATACACATACCCCCGAAATCCTACGTACTTTCGAGAAAAAAATTCTTTAGCGAAAATATAACTTTTTAACGAAGCCTCAATCAACAAATCAGTATCCTTGATTTTCGTCTTATTTTGGCCTTCTTTTCACCCCCTTTCACATGGGTGGCCGAACACCCTCTATATTCGATATTTTATATATTTCTTTTGTCATAACCACTCTAAATTCCCACATGTTATTATTATATTATTAAATTCTACACAAAATTGAATTTCAATTTTAATTAAATTCTCTAAACATGATATCGAAATACTTTAAATATTTTGGCACATGTATTTCGTCAAAGTTGAGTTTACACAGAGAAATTATATAGACGAGACTCGTTATTTTCCTTCAAATTAATTAAGATTTATCCTCGGTTAAACGAAAGGTTGTGCAAGTTAAGATTTTTCCTATAAATTCGTATAATATTTGTTTTGAGCTACATTTTCGAGATACATAAACGTTAAAATATAAACGACTTGCTTCCGGCCACGAGCTTACGCAAGTTGCGTTTCAGTATTTACGTGTCTAATCTAACGTATCCGTTCTGAAATAGTATTCTAACCGATTGATGCAAGAATGAAAGAATTAAAAAATTCTCGCTTTCATTGTTTCTAACACGCAACGAGTGGAACGTTTTACTCGTCGAACAACCGCGACAAAAAGAAAACGACGACTGTGCGACAAAGAAATTGCAAATAAAGGTGCTCGCCGCACTTTATGTTCCGATTTCAAACTTTGTCTTCGACCGTCGACGCTTCACGTGTTTCCTGGCTCGCGTTTAACTGCTAAACGTATATTCTTAGAAATTACACGCGTATCTACGGTACTTTCTCATCGAAATAAATTTTAACGACCCTCTGCTATGCCATTCTCGTTTGGAAAAAAAAGAAGAAAAAAAAATTCAACGTTCCGGAGGCAGCTAAGTAGAGTAATTTATGCAAACCACTAAAACGAATGCCTAATTACCGTGAAATGCATCGTTTACATTTACGGGCGCGTTTTACTGCGCCTTCGGTTTCATTTTCCAGATTCGTGTGATCTGCCTGAACGAGACTTCATCCACATCGCCTTTAACACGTCGTATTAAAATACTGTCGTCCGTTGCAAATACGAACCGTTAAAAACTATATGTCACGACTTCCGATCTCTGTTCCAACACGAAGCGCGAAACATACCGTTATACTCGCAGCACATCGAGTGCAAGATTTTTTAAATGATCGTACAGTCGGATCTATTAACAATTATTGACCAAAAGACACAAATGAAATCAATCCAATGCCCCCTTTAACTCGTGTGAAAAACTAAATTGATGCCTAACAATTTAAATTTCATTATTATTCGGAACTATTACTTGGTACAAACTTGTCAGAGCATCTGTCAAGGGCGGAAAGTGAAAAAAATGACACTATACATTGTATTTTTTAATTAATAATTAAAAATAGGCTAAAAATACATTTAGAATGAATTTAACGTTCGAAGAGTCCATGACTAAAGGGGAAATTACTAGTTTTAGCATTTCTCAGGAAATTTATTTTTCAGTATAATATTATTTTATTATCATCTACACTTACGATTTCAAATAAGATATTAATTTTGTATAACTGTAAAACCCAGAATCAATAATAATCAATAATAAAATACACATACAGAAACATATAAACAAATGTTGAACTCAAAATTTGTCAAAATTTATATTCTCTCTTTGTTCTGTGGACTATTCCTTTGTATTAATTAATCGTGAATAAAATTTTCCCTTTAAAACAAAAACGCTCGAAATATCATGAGACGTCTATTAAACAATGCTCACCAAAAATGTGAACGATAAGGCTCATTGTCAGAATCACAGTTGGACATCAATCGATTAATTTCATTAAAGTATTCAACCGATTAACGAATTCGATTGAAAATTTAGGCGTTAGAAGTAAGTCACGATTAACATTAGTTGATTAATGAAAGTAATGGCTCATGGCGATTGACGATTAAAGTAATTGTTTATGACGATTGACAGATGAATACTGATTAATCGTTCACGATGATTGACGATTAAAGTATAGCGATCATCGTTAATTAAATTTATGGCTAATTTAAATAAAGAATATAACATTTTCATCTTATTTTTAACCAAAGATTGTATAGAATATGTTCCTGGAAATCTGCTGGACACCTGTATATTTCAAGTTACCAGTACATGTATTGGACATACGAACTATAAAGTGTACTTGTCATAATTATGACTTTTTTCCATTGAATCAAAATTCGTTTAGTATAATGACATTTTATAACGTTTTTTATTGAAATATGTTGGAAGATATTTTAAACAAATAACGAAATAGTGAACTAGACGTCATGCGCGATTAACGATTATCCATTTCAATCGTAATCGTCGATATTTTGCCCAATATTGCTCAGAATAAGGCAGTGGAAACTCACACATGAATTACTCAAACACTAATCTGTCTAACCAAAAATGATCGTTAGTACGAAATAACATATCACAGAAGCACAGAGAAAAGACCCTGTATATCAAAAGAAATCAATAAGAAATCAAATCCAAAGAAAATAGGACGAAGCTGTCGTTGGTGACCCAAAGGTCGACGTTAAACGCGAATTTAAAAATGAAAGAAAATTGGCCAACTCCGTTTAAAAGGAATCGTGCCAAGAAATGAAAGGGAAAAGAAAGGCTATTTGTATCGATGCCCTGAAATCTGTGCAGCGTTGCACCGAATGCGCGCTTAGGCTCGCCGAAAGATTCCGGGCGATCGATGCGTGGCCAGATCGATCGACTGTGCGAGTACGTGTGTGCGTGCGATCGCGGTTGCCCGCGTAAACACCAGGATGGCGTTAGGTGGTGGCAAGAAAGGGAGGAATACCTTATACCAGCCGTCTTTATAATCTCTCGCGGGGTAACCGAGGGGGTGGCAGTGGTGGATCAGCCGTTTATGACTACCGGCGGTGTTATATTTTTTTGTGGGTGGCAAGGCGGAAGGCAAGAGACGGCCGTGATATTTCAAATTTTCTCATTACACCTCGAGGTGCGAATGATCTCCATCTCCACCCCCCTGCCCCCTCCCCTACCCCTCCCTCCACGCCCCCAACCACCCATCGTTCTCTTGAACACGGCCCCTCTTTCCTTCGTCGAGCCACCCTATCTAGCGCAGGCTCTCTTTACCGCACCGATACACCGTGACGCCGTTCCACCACCTCCCCCAATCACCTCCCCCCAGCCCCCTTCTTCAATCTCACACCAACCAGCCATCAGGCTGAACCCCTCTTGTATTTATTATTAAGATATCGACCGGCTCTAAGTCCTGGTAGGTACTGCAATATGCGGCGGGAAACACTCCAAGCATACACGAGTCGCGAAAGAGAATGCCGTTCGACCCCTCTTACGATTTCATCCTCTCCAGAACGCTTTGAGTTTTTCCTCTTCTTTTTTTTTTTCGACGGGAGCAGAATACCATCGATGCTAATTCGCGCTTTGTTTGGGACACTTTTGTGCAGCAGCGGCATAACGCGAGCCAGAGCGAAATAGATGAGAGTGCTCTTTGTTTCGATCTGATTAAATGGCGCATTGATTGGCGCGGTTTCAATTTGCTCGCGCGTCACCGTTTCGCCGTTTCTGCGATATTGCTTTCGAAACTGCCTCGTTTCGACGTCTTTTCACCCCCGTTTTCGATCGACCTATAAATTGATATTGTATCAAGCGACTTCGACAAGTTCGCTCGCGCTGCAACTTTTTTACGCGGACATTAATACCCCCTTCTTTCGTCGGTCTTTAGATAAAAAAGGAAGTATAAGCGTACGTTTCGATACGAAGATATTCTAACCTCGATGTATAAATTGTAGAGAACTTTTTAGAAAAGCAACAACCATTATGGATATTTCAATAATATTTTTCTATTAATAACTTACCGCTGACACTCTGTTTTAAAATGTTGATCGATCTTGCTGTAACTTTTTCAACGAAGAATATTTGAATAATCTTTTTTCTCGCAGAATATACTCAATATTCAATGATTTAATTTTATATAGAAAAATAGAGAAGATGACAGTAAAAAAAAAATAATTTTGAAGTAAATAAGTATTCTCCTTGATCGTAAACAGATTAATTCTGATCAATTTTTATCGGTCAATTAAAAGTCACCTCAAAATTGAAGTTTCGTACCTAATTTTTTTTTATCAAATAAACCATTTGACAGTAATTTTGCTATACCAAAACCAGTCATAAATTCTCCTTAAATTTTTACTCGATTCGAAACGTTGTACTGAATTTCATGGCGTCCGAATGATGGAATCGCGGAAAACGTCGAACAAAAGGAGCGAAAATCCGTGCAGAGGAACGCGACGCGCCCGCAAGAACCGTCCCGAGAAAACTGCGTCGCGAAGCACGAAAGTCGTTAGCAGCTCCCGTTCCGGAGGATCCATTAATCCTAGGACAATAAACGCGCTCCTCTTCTCAAACGAGATACTTTTCGGAGGGTCATCGACCGTGGCCTCAGTTTGCTTTTCTCCGAAGTATGAGTGGCGTGGATGGCTCTCCATGTGGCACAGGTTCCCACGTGTGGGACCAGTTTAACGGGCGTTCAAAGAGAGGCGACAGGGAGGACCGTCTTTCAATAAGAACGCGTCCGTTAGGCAATATTTAAGAAATGTCAATAGATTGTCTGACGGGGGTGGATGAAGGGTTCGGATGAAAGTTGGGCGAAACGACGACAATACCAACGGCGGGCCATCAGTTCCCCGGGAACTAGCCCCGAGGCATCGGTTAAAAAACGAAAGACCTCTTTTGATGTTCCCCGTTGTCCTAATGAAAAATTAAGACCCCTTCTTAAACATCATTAGACACGAGCACTCTTTTAAGTCCTTCGACGACTTGCGATACGCCTGCAGCGCGTAATCTTCCCGAAGAGGTTTTCTATTCCGCCTCACAGAAACGCTTTCGATAGTTTCCCCCATTTAAAGGAGCATTCTTCTCCAACATTTTGGAAAAAATCATTTCTTTCATTTTTTCGTAGCTTAGAATCTTAAAAAATATGTTGTTAAAATTCTCTATTAAAATATAATTATTTTAAAGCCACATTTATTGCAAGTGGTATCAATGTGTTACCTATTTAAGGGAACATTCTTGTCTAGCACTTTGGAAATATTCATTTCTTTCATTTTTTCGTAGCTCAGAATCTTAAAAAATATGTTGCTAAAATTCTGTATTAAAGTTCGTAAAAACAACGTAAATATAAATACTTTAAAGCCACATTTATTGCAAGTGGTACCAACGAAACGTTTTAAACTTTGTTGAAAACCAATTTAGAAAGTACATTAAAAAATTAAATGGATTTAGATTTCAAAATGTCTAGAAAAGGCAAAACGTCACAGAAATTGTATTATATCTACATGACACTTTAAACGTGTTTTTCTCCAAGAAACGTTTAACGTTTCTCGATAAGGTTGATATGATTTAGGAAAAACCAATGAACGGACCAACTTTAAACTTTATCTATTATTTTTGAAAGCGTTGAATTGGCAAATATTTACAAAATTATTGCCATTTCGTCAGTCATCTTTCGTTTTTCGGATTTGATTCACTAGAAGTGTCGAAATTATATCAACCTCAAGAATGATGCATGAATAGCATACACCTTTAAATCTATCATTCTTGTATGAAGAGATTTACATAATTTAGCAAGATATGTATAAATAACGATGTGAAGTATCGCCTTCATAATAGAGTTCTTTGAAAGTAACTTTATTCTTCGACATCAATTAATTGAAATTAGCTCTTTTTTCGTCTCTGGGTCAAATTCTTGAAAATATACATTTGAAGAATTTTGAATACGAAAGTGATAATGATCCACAAGCATATCTTAAATAATGATATGTTTACAATTCTCTTTTTTTGCACACGTATTATTTCCTTTTTTTCGATTTTTATCGATGTTTCGTACAATGTATTACTGAAACGTTTAAAGTATATTTACGTTTATAATCGTTGCTTCTTCTTGTAAATTGTATTCCTTGATTGGATGGTAAAGAGCAACCGAATATCCAAGAACAATTAAATCAATCCTTAATCGTATGACGCAGGAATGTCAGCCATTCAAGCCGCTGCCAGACTTATTTTTAATCTCTCTTTCTCTTATTTATAATCATTCCCTCAGCAAAATTCCAGACACACGTGCTAGTCAGCGCCCGAGATCTTCTCACGCACGATCCACTAATAAATCACGATGGCCGTAAGAAAAAATCAGTGATCATCTGCTGCGGGAAGAGAGACACGGACTATTTCTTTCAGCCGGCGTTCCTGGGAAGCGTTGGCGTCAATTTCCTCTTCCAATACCGTCCAACGGAATAATTGGAACCATTTGGAAAAATACAACGTTATCGCTTCCCTCGAAATCGGCTACGAGCGACAGCGATAAGTATCGACAGTCGAAAGTATAATTGTCGAAAATGACGTTTCCCTTTTTAAGCATCTTTCGTTTCACGTTTCTGATCCTTTCGATTACCATATTTCGTTTCCTACCGTTATCGACTTTTGCATTTTCTTTTTTTCCATCTACCCTAGTTTCCTCGATTGACAAGCGAACCAAATCAGCGGCATTTAACCTTTTTAAGCTCGTGGCAAAATTTCACTGGCACGTTGAAAATTTTACAATAAATTTCTATTTCGGTTGTGTTTGTTATACCGATCAACCAACGAACCGTGGCGTATTTTTTATGCAGATTATCGAGAATAACGTGAAATTCGATAAAATAATGATGTAAACGATTATTATTTACAAAAAAAGTCGCGACTTACAAAATCTTATCTGATAATAGAAATATAATCGCTGTTCTAAACTGGGATGCGACACTAAGTTGCAAAATAGAGTAAAACCCAGTCCATACCTCCAAAGTGCTGCAATTGTATCATTTCAGGAGTTTTCCAGAACTTCCAAATTCCAATTCAATATTTCTCGTAATTTCAACCCCCCTTTCCCAAGGAAAATTCTAAATATGCCCATTTCTCAACTCGAGACGCGACACAATCTTCCGGAAGAGTCTAATATACTCTCTCCGAAGGAACGAAAAACAGGAAATTTCTGTCCAGTTTTTACGAGGCCGGTTTTTCCAATTGGAAAGCTCTTGGGGGGTGGCGTCGCGCGCGCAGAAACGAATTTCGCTGCGAACAATGAAGGGCTTGATACGTCGGAATCAGCGAAAGGGACAGCGGCCGGTGGGCAGAGCGATTGTTGAAATTTGCATGAATCGATCACGATTGTTTGGCCGCGAAATGAGCACGCCACCACTGGAGAAATAATTTGCAATCCGTGTACAGGCCAGGCCAATCGAGTTACCGTTTGCCATTTCGATTCTGCTCGGTCCAACGGACGACAATGGCCGTATGCCAAAAGCGAATCATCTTTGTGATCTGAGCCGACCGATCGTCGTACGGCCCCCGACTAATTCCCGCTCTCTCCCTTCATCTTTCGAAATTTTTATCGAGTCCCTTTTGTTCGCCATTAGTCGGTCGTAATTTTGTTACTCTTGCCACTTTTCACCAGAATTTGCATCGTTACAGTTCGTTTTGTTTCAATTACGAAGGAACTTGCGATTTTAATAAATCATGAGATGGTAATATTGTTGCTATTTAGCAATTGTTGCAATTGTTCTGCAATAGAAGACGTTCCAAAATTTATATTAAAAGTGTGGCTCGTATTTTTCATTTTTACTGATTTTATGCGACCAATGCTAGAACTTTACTTCACTACCGTGTCAAAATTACAGATAATTAATAAATATCAATTGCCATCCGAAATGAATTTTTATTTGTACTTTACTTAAGCTTCTTTCGTTTACGATTCTCTTTGGAAAAATCGTAGCTTCAAAATATGTCAATGACGAAGTATTTAAATTAAATAACACATGTGCTCATTTTTGTAAGCAACTTCTTAATCTCTTTCAATTTAATTAATTTTCAACCGTAAAACAATCCAATTTTTAAATAAACATATGCCTCTTGTTCGTGCCCCAAAAAGTTTAAATAATAACAATCTATTGTTTCGAATTTCTAAATATCAAAAATGTAGATGTCACAACAACTACAAATAGATATACATTAGATAAAAAAGTAAAGTACATACACCTATATTGACTTAACCCTGCGAGCAGAAAAAAAGAAAATAATAGGAAGGGTGAAATGGAAAATAAGAAAGGAATAAAAAGAGTAAATTGTAAAATAAAAAGAAAAGCAAAATTATAGTTATTGGTGGAGAACACCCTTTCTAAATTAGGGCAAAAGAAACGAATGTTTCGTTTACTTTTCCAGATATTTATTGATGTTAGGAAGAACTTTATGCTACGAAATTGAATTTCATGGAACAGATCCATCAAAACAATTTCACAATTTTCGTGTCAGATCGTAATCATTCTACAAGCAAAGGAATCGAAAGAAATAATGCACGTTTTTAGGATGAAGGTTATTTTACTACATATCGGTAAATTCGATATTTTATCAGCTACTATTAAAAAAACAATGGTGTATATTATTAAAATAAAAGTCTCTTGGTGTATAAGTGCATTCGCATTTTAACAAAACGTTTTTAACTCTCTGTTTTGAGTCTTCTTCGATATACATTATATACTGACATCGATCTAGAAAATAATAAATTTTAAATAACATTTAAATACATTTGTAAACTTTACTTCCATTATCGAAGAGATAATAATTATATATAGATCAATGATTTTAAACGATGAAACAAAATTCTATAATATTTGTTTCGATTAAACATAGTGGAAAATAGGAGAGAGAACGCGCCAAAAGTCACCAATAGGTGGCCCATACACATACTATTGTTACACATAGTTTTTAATTTTCGATTTAATATCTGTAGCAATCTAATTTGAAGTTCAATGGCCACAGTCGTTTCTCTCGTATACAAAAACCTTTCACGTATTTGTTGACACACTGTTGCACTCTACTATTATTTACATTAGAATGTCTAGTTTGTTCACGAAAAAATACAATTATACCCTCGGTTTACAAGCTTGCTTTGCAGAGACACAGGGAAAAGTTTTCATATAAAAAGAAAAACAGCTTTAATTATTCCTACTTATCCACTTCATTCGGAGATTATTTCATACCGTTTAACAATTGTAATACTTCAATATCTTTCCTCGTTCCTGTACATATGGTTTTGTAAAAACTATAATATACATTAATTTTCCAGTATATGCACTCGAAATATATTTTCTTTGGCTAAAAATAAGACGAAAATGTTATACTCTTCGTTTAAATAAACTACAAATTTAATCAACGATGAACATGAGCGGTCAACCAGTATTCATTTGTCAATCGTTTAAACAGTATAAAACAGTATTCAATATTTGACAATCGTCCGTGACAACAGAGGATTACTTCGATCGTTAATCGCCATGGACGATTAATTCCATTAATCGACTAATATTAATCTAGATTTACTACCGACGACTGAATTTTCAATTGCATCCTGTAATCGATTATGAAATTAATCGATCGATGGCCAACTCTGTTGGAAACGCTCGAAACTTTCCGAACGAGTAAATATTGTGCCAGTAGACGAGTGGGAATTGCAATGCACGCGTATGCAAGTCAGTGGGCGCAGGAAGATAGATGTAGAGAAGACAGCAGGGACTTTTAGTGGCTACGAGGATATCGGTACCTGAGCGAGTACAATACGGGCTATATTTTTATAGGGCCGCCGCGGGAGTCTAATGGCAGGCCGTGCCAGGAAGAGGGTAGGAGCAGGGATTTAGTATAGACGTCATTGTTTCCGTTCGGCACCCTTCCTTCCACCCCCGACCGAAAACTACCCCTTACTACGCCGTGGCTGCCATTGAAGCCACTTTTTCATCTCTCCTCTGTTTCTCTTCCCGCGTTCTTCCACACATAGATTACAATATTACCGCGTAACCCACCCTCGCGACACGCCGTTAGCCGTGCTGCAATGCCGGAACGCGTCCTCTGATATATACGCGCACTTCTGATCATAACATAAATTTTAATGATGGTCGTGATGAAAATATAAGAACGTGGCAATATTTATGACCGCCTGGCCCGGCCAGTTCCTGTGCGTACATGCGTCAAGCCCCTTTTCCGATGCTTCTCTCGCGACTTTCACACCCCTGTCCGGGTCCTTCGGAACAGACACCCGCTTTACTGACGAATACGCGACTTTAAACCACCACTGTCCACCTTCGAACAACTTTCCAACTCCCTTCGCGACCACTGAATCGAAAATGAATCTAAACAAGTACTGTATCTTTGCACGAAACCGTTAGAACCCTTGTTTTTTACAAAGCTCAAATGTTTGGCGTCTATTATGAATCTAAAGTTTGTTGTTTAAATAATTTACTTGCGATTTCTAAACATTCCTTTCTCGATCGAAGTATTTGCTTGCAAGCATTCGATAACTATTTTTTGTCCTCTCGAATCGTCCAGCCTCGCGAGTTTTCGAGTGTTTAATTGTTCTATTCGATGTGTGTAAAAGTTTTGATGGGTTTGGAATAAGTGAATAAATCATGTTGTTTTATAGAAAATAATTTATCTCCTCATTAAATTGTTCAAAATATAATTATCAATCACACAAGTATTTTTCAAGTAAAAATCATCACGATTAGCCTAGTAGTCGATCAACTTCTATGAAACATAATGTTCTTAATTCATGCAAATAAATATTCTGAATAATTGAATTTCTTTTTTGTCACCTTTTTAAAGCAAGTTAGTTCTGCATTAACCCATCTTTAAATTTGATTCTTCTTTTTTCATATGTATACAAAAGCTTCTTTTGGTTGTAAATGACAATTGACAGTTGTTGGTTGCCTTACGTACAAGGAATTTCAATAGATCGTCCATTATATTAAACGAAAAGATGCTAACGCAGATGTTAATCGAGAACCAATATTTTCCAAGTTCTAAATCATCGATTTTGGCACACTTTTGGACTTTTAGAAAAATAGCACCACTGTCTCTGTTATTGCATCAACTGAAAACCCGTTTCTATGAATATTTCATTCGTTCTAATTATTTCGATTTGAGGTCTCTCTATTTACGGTTATCGATAGCCATAGATACCTTCAACCTTCTTCGCTTGAAATATTCGTAAATTATTTTAGTTTAGTAGATCACACATTTTTACGTATACGAGAGTGTCTAGAAAAATGAAGAACACGAGCACGAGATTAAAAACAATCAAATGCAGATAATAAGTATATAAGTAGAAAGTACGAAGATTACTTTACGAGTAATTTACTTCCAGGGTGCTTAAAAGCGCAAACCAAGTTCGGAAAGGAGTCGACGTTGCTACAAACGATCGTTAGCACTATTGCATATTCTAATTATAAGTTTATTGTTACCGTATTCAGTCTTGCAAGGCGAAAAGTTGAGTTTTCCTCAGGTGTCGAGGAGGCGTGTTGTGTCTAACGAGGTTTATATAGTATATGCAATTTAGTTACCTGTTTAGAAGGTAATATCCATGATTGTTCTACGCTGTTCGAGATTTGTTTAATGATCGTAAACTTTGAAAATTATCACGAAACAGTAGTAACATTCTTATTGTTTCTTCATTCAAGCAGAGACAAAATTCTTCTACTTTTTCGTGCCATCAGCTTGACTGCTGACACAGTCAATTTTCCTTGTGCAAAATAACACAGTTTTACATCCCTAATACTTAAACTTTCCCCAGGTTTTGAGGCGTTGAATCCGAATCTGACAATAAAATTTGTTTATCGTATCAGGTTTTTGAGAGATATAGAAAAAATTATGTTAGGTCAATATTATCGTGATTGGAAACTTTTTTCTAAGACAAAATCAAATATACTTGTTGAAAAAGGTAAAAATCACCAACGAATCAATAGTTTTAATTGTTCTTTGTTCTTGTCTTTTACAGTGCAATCGGTTGCTGCACACCTGTAAATTGCTAATTGCTGTATTTCACTTTTGTTGTCTTATAGTGAAAAGTACTTCGTAAATTTTTTAAATTAGAATTTGTCTATTGTATACAGGGTGTTCGACCACCCCTGGGAAAAATTTCAAAGGGAGATTCTAGAATCCAAAATAAGACGAAAATCAAGAATATCAATTTGTTGATGGAGGCTTCGTTAAAAAGTTATTAACAATTAAATTCAAAAATTTCAAATCGTTCTGAAAAAATTATTTTCGGTTGCGGGGGTCAATTACGATCATTTTTGGTGAATACACATACCTCCGAAATCCAACGCATTTTCGAGAAAAAAATTCCTTACCGAAAATCTAATTAGGTACCTAAATTTTCGACGAAAAAAAAAAATATCAAATCGTTCTGGAAAAATTATTTTCAGTTGCGGGGGTCAATTACAATTATTTTTGGTGAATAGACATACCCCCAAAATTCTACCCACTTTCTAGAAAAAAATTCGAGGTGTGAAATTTTTCGACGGGAAAAAAAACATTTCAAATCGTTTTGGAAAAATTATTCTCGATTGCGGGGGTCAATTACAATCATTTTTGGTAGATAGACATACCCCCGAAATCTTGCGCATTTTCGAGAAAAAAATTCAGTACAGGCGGAACTTTAAACGTTAATAACTTTTTAACGAAGCCCCAATCAACAAATTGGTATTCTTGATTTTCGTCTTATTTCGGCCTCTAGAATCTCTCATTAAAATGTTTCCCAGAGTTGGCTAAACACCCTGTATAATTTCTCGAAAACTTGGATTTCAAACATGGATTCGGTACATCAAAATCTATAATATCTTTACAACTCGTCATAATATTACTGTAAAATCATTCTTCTTGACACTCTTTGTCCCTCGAAAATCTATAAGACACACCCCAACCGAATTTTTGAACATGCTAGATATACGGAACTCGTCAGTTTGACAGTTCTCAGATTCGATACATAAAATGACAGAACTCATAAATATTATTTGCTCGTAATTTATATTGAATTTGATACGAATATAGATTTAACGGGGTTCGATAAAAGTGTGTATAATAAATGACCATAAACTTAGTGCGCGGGAGGGAAACGTTTTAGTGTAATTCGAGCCCGAAATCGCAATCGCAATCGTAATCTTGGCGACTGGCTTCGGCGCGAAGAAATTAAGGGAATTGAATTAACCGAGACTGGTGAATTTTCATTATCGGGAAAATTGGCAATTTTCCACTGTTAAGCGCGTAACGCCTGGTTCTTGCGCTGCCTCCCGGATAGGGGGTTGGTAGAAACTCGGTTCCGATGTCTCGGTTAATTAGTATTGCTCGTACGAGCGAGTTTCATCGCTGATCCCTGATGGGCGAATCGCGTTTATTCGATTACTTAATTTTTAACGGTTACCCGCTTCGCAAGAAAGAACAAAGTGGCCGCGTACCGTGTAGACAAGTAAACAGGTGAAAGGATAATCAGCGGGGGCGGCTCGGTAAAACTGATCGAACAAGTTTCGGTAGAAGTGGTTGGAAGATTTTGGTTTGCCTCAAGAACAGCGTAAATAAGAACAAAAACCGAAAATATTTCGCTTTTTTGACAGTCTCATTAGCCAACTATAAACTTTTCATCCAGTGTTTAACAATTTTATATAACGATAATGAAATATTACTGAATATTTTTATATTTATAATTTGATATTTCGAGAAACTTCGTCATTTCATGTTATTAGTCTCTATATTCTAAGAGTTATAGAAGTTTAAGTATTCTGCTTTTTATTGTACGTGACATTGGCCAATTTCTTTAAACTGATATCTATGAAAAGAGTATCGATATGACGCGACAAAAACAAAATCATTCAATATGGCTGCTCAGTAGATGACTAAGATCTCTGTACCGTAAGTACATATTTTCTTCAATTTACTTAAACAAAAATACGCAGACTTAGAAAGTGTTATTACAAATCAATTAGTATACTGATCACTCTGACAGAATATTAAAACAAATAATTTTAATCCTTCCGTGGTCTTGATCGTTCATATAAAATTTGCATAATCAAATAACGAAGCGACGATAATTGTAAACGCATCGAGAAGAAATTTGTGCCCCATTTTTCTGTTTGGTACGGTTTTTCCTAGGTTCGAGGAATGGCTTGCTCAGCAACGTCAGAATCTACAATGTTTCCAACGACAAACTCTCGTCGTCGCCGGTATTACTTACTCATCGCTATAATTAGCGATATTCTCGATGATATGTGTAACACTTTGATTCGTTCCAAGAATCAACGTTTCGATAGGTTTCTGTAGTTTCACATGGTATTACACAAACATCTTCGGCTACGAAAAGAAGCCGCGAAGACGAATGTTCTTCGCAAGGACTGTCGACAGGAATTCGACGTTTAGCGGTGACTCATCTCTTGGCATAATACTTTTTATCTCGACTTATGCTATTTTGACGCACTTTTGTCGCAACTCGTATTTCATTCGAGTCGCGTGACTTGAATTGATCAGATTCGCGTCATAACTTCCCTATTTTTAACAACTTTTAACCTTTCGACGATTTAATTAAGTGCCTAATTTTCACATTTTCTGCTTTCCAAGTTTTCAAATCTCGCATCTTATGATTTTCCAAACTTCTTCAACACGTACTGATTTTTTTCTAAATTCTAGACTTTGAATTTCATTCATTTTTATCTTTAAATCTCTCGGCTCGTCAACCAATATTATCAACGTATGTTAGAATCTAAAATCGACCTACTGTGAAAGCAGTTTCTCGTCAGTAAACATCGTGTCGAACAACTTCACAACCTGTTAATTGGTATTCAACAGTATTTCATTTTTAATACAACTGCAATTATTTATCTTGCATGGTAGAGTATAAGCATCGACAAAGTATTCATTAAAAAATTATCGATATAAGGCTCGTTGGTAATAGTAAATAGAAAATACGTCATAAGCAGAAAATCAAGGTACAAATAAATAAGAATAAATAATACGAAGTAGAATGACAGAAACTGTGTATTTATTGACTCGACGACTTTTAAAATTCTTTAAATGGACGAGAATTAAATAACGACAGAAGTTCCTTCCCTTTTGCATCAGAAATCGATAAATTACCAAATAAATGGAAGAAAGTTATATTTAATAACTCTTTTAAAAAAGGAATGATGCGATAAAACGCGATCCAATAAATATTCCATTCGAGACCATACGAAAATATTTATCTTGTAGCCCTAAAATAAATTGCATCCGAATGGGTTCACCGAGTTAAAAATATTCTGAAATGGTAAAACTTCTTGTCGAGTGCCATCGAATATCCTTGAACATAATTGACGAGTGACGTTATCAGTGGTCTCAGAATTCGTCGATTCGTGTCTACTTTTTGGTTTTTTTCGTACTCTGAGATTTTTCGAACATCCACGGTCCGAGGTAAGCACGTATCGCACACACTGTCATACGCAGGCCATCGGGAACAGAAATGGCGGTTGCAGTTCAGCGTCCACGTGTACCATCCGTGTACACGCACACGGGCCAGGCAACTTCTGATTAGAGGTAGAATTAATGATTCGAAAATCAATACAGGCTCGTCCTCCCGAGAGTATTAAGACACCGTGGGGGTTGACGCTATCTGAAGGCGCGGCTGTGGGTGGAGGGGGTGGGTGTCAAACGAGGAAGAAGGGACTCTACACGAACAGAAACTAGAGGGGTTGATGGTAGTAGTATATCTGTCGGGGGGGTACGGAGCGAGGGTGGTCCTCGTTTCAGGATCTACTATTTTGTCACCAAACCCTTCCTCGGCCTTTGATAACTAATTAGTGTTTTACCTCCCCGCGCGGTCCCTGCGGCCCTCTTTTATCGTCCCAATCAGGGGACGGCTTGGAAGGAACCCCTTTTCATGCGAAGGCACATCGACGTTTCCGAACCCTCGAAAAGATGGGAGTCAAAGGATTTCCAAAGCGAAGCGTCAAAAATGCGGGGTAAGGAGGGAACCGGCCAGGCGTTTGTTAAGCGGAAAAACGAAAAATCGAGAGGAACGGGACGCTGAGGCTAAGTAGATCAACGTTGATCCTTGCAAGAATGTGATTAAATGGTTTCTTTCTGTCGTCGGCTCATTTGCCCCGCGGCTTTCGAATTTTCGTGGATGTTTTTCAACGTCCTCTGTCCCTTACGAGAGCCAATTCATCCCCGTCGGACTGCTTTCTTTTTATACCGTGTCGAACCGAAAGGGGAAATGCATTAAATAACGAAACGGTTTCAATAGATCGGTCGTCAGTTTCAAAACGGTTATTAAAGGATTTGTGTCTTGATAGCGATAACATTTGATAACGCATTTTTCACTCTGATTTTCCAAGGCAAACGTACCAGCGGACGACCATTTTAAAAACACTATCAAACAAATTCATATGTCTTCTTTTTATGTTCTTATCGAGCAAATCTGTATTTACAAACATGTAATTATATCGAATTTTCTGCGAAAATTTCTAAATACATAAAAACTTGTCAATCTTTGAATTACCATAACTTCGTATTAAAACATTGTACGACAATCAGGTTGAGGTCACTTCGAAGCCTCAAAGAAACTAAAAGGTTGAATATTTTAGGGACAATTAGAAAATTATAATTTATTCGAAGTATCTATTTATATTCTACTTTTTCAGAATTTGAATGACTATTGTACTAGAGGGGGGGGGGGGGTGCATTCACGTGGGACAAGATCCAAAAAAGATTGGGAAACACTGCTCTTGACTAAGGTTATCAACATTCTTCTAAAACAATCTACTTTTTACCTGTCAAAGTCAAATAAATAGAAAATTTAGTCTCGCCAAATTTGATTTATTATTTTGTTGTTTATACTACATCAACAAACCGGCCACGATTAGCAGTAGAGTACTACCACGATTTCCTTGTCTGATTATGCCTTTCTGGGCTCATTCTACTTCGTGCATTATTGTGCCCCAAGTTACTCGCGAAAGAAAGTTTTTAATACAGAAAACTATGGCTAGTGTAAACATCTATTTGTACTAATACATTAATCATCAAAGTTAGACAATTGCAAAAGTGTATGTTTTTACTTTTTAATCTTTTTAGAGATAAGAATTTCTTTATACAAAACAAACTAAAATTGTAATTGATATTTGTAGTTATTTTTACTGAGGGAACACGTGTAGAAATACCTATGTACGTTCATTGTTAAAATAGAAGCAAATTGTGTTGAAATAATAATGAGTTAATTAGAATTGTTTAGAATGAACCAAACACAATCCCAACAATACTGACCCACATTACTAATCTCGTGATGTTGTTTTCGTGTTATACCATTGGAAAATTTATTTATATATATTTATTATTTAAAATAACATATGTCACTTATTTAACGAGTGCATCGTTTCTAAATTTTATTTTTGGAAAATTGTGCAAACACTTCGTTCAGATGTTTGTGATTATTTATTTTCTGTCACATTATTTGCTATATTTAGTGTGGAAAATATAGTAAATTTACTAGTACAAAAATTTTGAAAACATTTACTTAGGTCACAGTTTTCATAAATCAATTTTTTGTAGTCGGAGAGTCAAAAATTTAATAAATCTAAACCAATAATATCAAATTAAATTCTTAGTTTATTTTTTATCTTGTTCAGCACTTTCGTTTAGTATTGTATCGCCAATTATCTTTACCTTTTCACTTGGAAAGTGAAAATAAACAGGCTTCCCTTCTTGCAACATAAAATAAATTTAATGTTTCATAAAATCTAGAATCATTCAAACTAATCATAACAAAAAGTTTTTATCCATAAATATCGAGCGAAGAAATTTATTTATTTTTAAGGAGACACCTTTTAAAATGTTAGAAATCACTGCCATTTATTTGTAAACGAAACTTACGAGGTTGTATGTTTTTTTTTAAATAGAAATGCGATTTAAATAATTTAATCAACGATTTGGTTAATGGCCATGGACCATTGCTGTAGACTCTAGAAAAGCTCTCCTGTGGTAAGAAAGGAAACTATCGCGAAACGTTGAACTCTGTTAATGCCTGAACAAAGAGAAACGTAGATATTTCGCCATAAATCGCGAGGTAACATTCCAAAGCGTACGATCAGGCAGCTTCCAAGTTCAAACGGGTGACGCTAAGATTCCACGTGGGGCGCCAGTAAATTTTCGCATTTCGACGAACGACGATGTTCCCGATGATCCGTGGACTAACAGATTTATTATTGCGGCCTGATAACGACAAATGCGAATCGCGTCGAGGCCTCTGGTTCCTCTTTCTCCGCCTGAAAGACATCGGAATGTAATTTACGACCGTTTCGATAACGACACACTATCGTAAAATACGGCATGTTTGCCACTTTTGATATTATGAAAGCTAGGGACATTTCTATCTTTTTTCTTCTAACTTATGAAACACAAAATGCCGAATGACTCTACGTAATTGAAAGCAGATGTACCAAAGATACAAAATTAGTTGCTGGTTTCTGGAATAAGTCTAGGTTAGGTAGTAGACAAATTTTCATTGGTACACACGTAGAAATAGTAAAACATGTACTCAAACATGTAACAAGTTTTTGTCAAACAGAAAAATTTCTGATATAAAATTTTAGTTTTTACAAAATTAAAAAATGTTCTGTTTGATACGAACTTATTTACTCTTAAAAATTCTTTAAAAAAGTCTATCAAAATAAAATATTGTAATACGGATATATTATAGATTCCAAGAATGAAAGAATTTATTTGCATATTATTTGAAGTACTATTTTACTTAAATCGTAAAAAATTTATTATTCAAAATATTTTCTCTGAAAATGTTGTTCATCTCTGATCGTACATTATTGGAAAAAGATTACTGTTTAGTATTTTGTCGCTCGAATTTCGTTGGTATATTTGTTGAAAAATATCAGATCCCCTTGCATAGGAACTGATTAAATAAATATATATAAACAGTATTAACATGTTAAACACAACCACTTTAATTATTCCTTAAGTATTACATAGTTTAATGTAAGAAATTACAGTAATGCCGACCATGCGGCTCGAACAAAAGCCACGGGAATTCCCGCACGATCTTCAACCTTATTCTTAGGTGTCTCCATTTGGCCGCGTGCTTATTGCCGTGAGATTATGAACGGCTCAACAATATCTATCATAAGTCAAAAGTGGTGAAAAATTATTTAAAATATTTTCTCTGTACATTTTACTCTACTCTGTTTGTGAATCACTGGAGAAGTATCACTTTTCAGTATTTTTCAGCTGTCGGTAGAACATTCGATCCGGGCCAGGGTGGGTGTCAGTGTTCGTTCCTATCAGAAATTTCGTGGCACGAATTGGCTGAGAGTTCGGCGCCGTTACCATAATCCCCGAAGGACTGCGCGCCTTTTACCGAAAGAATTTTAACTCGTCACAGTCACGTAGCCGAACGACGCCGCGACGCGATCCATAGACGCGGGAAACTTCAAAAAAGGCCTCTCAGGAGGTTGGCTGATTACTCGATGAGAATACGAACGTTTCTCTGTACCCTTTTCTGTTTGTTGCTCTCTGTGACCCCTTTCTCCCCCCGCCAGCTCTTTTTCCTCGAAACAAAGACCCGTGGCGAAGTTCGCTTTCCACCCTTAACCCTTCTTCTCGGCCGCCGCGGCCGATGTGCAAAGGCGCAACACTCGTGTACCGAGGGCTACAATGAGCGAGTAATACTTTAAAACACGAATAAAATCGATAGAACCCCTACCATTCGTCGCACGAGCCTCGTTCCTGTGCTTCCCGCCACCCCCAATTACTTTCTCTTCGTTGTATCGTAACCACCGATATCACCTTTCAACTTTGCGCGTTCCGATGATGTAGCCGGGCAGAAAATTCGGTTTGTTTGTTCGATTTCCGATACCAAAGAACATTCTTTTCCGTTACCTGTTTAACAAACGATCGATTAAACTTATCAAACGTTTATTACTTGCTTTTCATTTTATGAAAGTGCAATGAACCTCGTTCTTGGGTGAGTTGGACTCAGTTCAGAAAGAAAGATTTAAGAAAAAACGAACGTACAAGTGTATTTGGAATCGAGTTGTCATTTAAATACTTGTCTCCGATGATAGTTAACGTGGAAGGCTGCTAACTTTGAATCATAAGCCCTTGGTTTTGGATCATTTATGGCTGAAAACAAATGTTCGTGACCTTCTGATCGGGAGGTCATAGGTCGAACAGTCGATTTGCAAATGTATAGAACAGGTGATCCGTGAAAAAATATTTGAATTTTGAAAATAGCTTCCAAAACGAGGTTACTTTATTTTAGTAAGCCTGTGTCTTCAGAACTCTAAATTCTGGGGGGACGACGTCAGTCGACAAAAAGTAAATAGGAGTAAAATATTTTTTCAAAGATCATCTCTCCCGTAGATTTCATAAAAATCGGTATTCCGGTGGGTTCGATCTTTATCAGCACGGTTATATACGCGGAACAACACTAAATGCTTTTATTATGCTTCGAAGCACCGATCCGCGAACGACGCTCGTCCCTGCGTAGCCTGTAACGAATATGCGACTGCGAGGACTGAACGGATTGAACGATAAAATCGTCTAGAGGTCTTTTGAGGAATGGATTTCTAATGATTGATAAAGATAATTAACCGAGTACGCTTCGGGTGCTCGACTCCCGCTGCTCGGCAACCCTTTGATTCGAGCCCCAACCCACTCTTCACTCCCCGGTAGTCGTCATCCTCGGCTTTGAAATCTCGGCGGCAGAAGCGATTTTCTACCTCCGCCCCCCTACCCCCTTGCCCCGTTTTCTTCGCCGTTGGCGCGCTTCTTTTGACAAGAAAATTCGAGTCTCAGGAGTTTCGCTCGATACCCGGCTGTTATGCCGATCGTTGCTCGGGTATTCGCGATAGCGCGGCCATCGATCAGTGCTTGTTTGCTTCTTTAAACGAACGCGTTTCGCAATTGGATTACGCCATACCAGTTACCGTACCAACGGAAAGGACAGTGTTCGAAAATGCCTACTTTCAGTACTCGACGAAAATTAAAAATTCACTTACAGGTAGCGTCGAATATAAGGGGATGGACTATAGGGGTCTAGAAACCCACCATTAACCATATTTATTATCTGAATTTTAATCACTTCGAGCGATACTTCTTTTAATATTTTTAGTTCCGATAGGGAGATCCTGGGATTTTCGATATCTCCAATTTTTCACTGTTCCTCGTATACTCGAAATTTGGAAATTTTTATTAGCTCCTCTCACCCCTTTGAATTATTCTAGATCCCTCGTTGTGAACAGAGTCTTCAAGTAATTATAGTACAACATTTCGTTTTTCTTATTTTTAATTAGTCTAAATAAATATTGTTTAATCCTTATTATTACATATTGTACATTTTATTGTATCAGTGAAATAATTTCTCTTTGTAATCAAATTTTTTATGACAAAAACACCATTATTAGAAAAATAGTTATTATAGTTATTATTCCTGGAGTATCCATTACGTTAGAAATATTTGTTACATTGAAAATTGTTTCTCCTGAACGATTTTAAATTGAAAATTCATTACAATATTTTAAAAGCATGGAATTAAATATATTAAAACGGTCATATTCTGAATTTTTGTTTCGTTTATTGCCACCGGTTCCGCGTGAGCACGTAATGTTTGTTTCATCTTTAGAGCTGCTAGAAAGGTAGTTCTGTTGCATTTAGTTTTCAAATTATTTTAAAACAGCCAATTTCGGACTTGTACCGTTCTTCAAGTCACCGATTCAATTATTAAGAAACCTGTTACATTTCGTTTGTTTCGTTGTACCTAATTGCGCAACGAAAGCCACGTCGCCGTGTTTGCATTCCGTAGGGTGGTTCAAAGCAATCTCTCGATCTGTTATCGCGTCTGGCAAGGGTTGATCGGGACTTCGTCGCCGTGGAAAAAAATTGATTATGTTGGTCGAAAAAATCCGATGGAAAAAAGGAAGAAAAAGGTAAACGATCGCGCGACCATTCGTTTCATCGAAAGTTACGCGCGGATCGAGAAAAATTTCTGGGAGTTGGATCGTCGACGGACAGTCGGACGTGGGAAGGGGCGGATGAGGGTGAAAATAAGCGATAATGCGCCAGCTTTACTTAGCTAATTAGGACTCTCTCCCTTCCTCCCACTTTCTCTCTACGTTCGACCGTCGTTTTCTCGCTCGTCTCTCGGCCACCCACTCCCTCCTCCCCCCGCCCTCCTCCTCCTCCGCCGTTCCCGACATCGTACACGTCGGTTTCCTTTCACCGCGAGTATTAATTCATTTAGATATTATTTTGCGAGCCTGGCATTAACATTCTCAATCAAATTAATTAAATCACTCGGCGTCCAGCCCCCGGAGCAACCCCCTACCCCCTGTCGGTCGGTTCTTTTCGCTCGCCGATAGAGCGAAGCACGCATGCGGAGACGAAGCGAATTCGAGGGAAAGGGTAGATTTTCGGAGGATCTGGCGACGCGAGGGGGAGAATCCAAGTAGAAAGGCAGCGGGCGCCAGGGGGCGGCAAAGGGGTTAATGCAAAGGTCCAGGATAATTACCCACATGGCTGGCAATGCGTATTTCACTTTGATCAAGTCTGTGTTTTTCTTCGTTCGCCTATCAGAACCCCCTCCCCCGTCCCACCCTCCACGCCCCCGGCTGGCCGTTCTCTCCTTCCTACGAGTCGCCCTTACGTCGTCACCGAGACTGATGGGTAGGTAACCGGTCTTTTGTCTTTACCCCTGTACGTTTTAATTATTTTAAACTCGGCCCGCGAGCGTCTAATTTCCGCCTCGAAACGGCCCTGTGTTTTTCGTAGAACTCTCCAAGAACGAAACGGGGGGGGAAAAAAATTGGGTGAAAATTGCACGACACGGTTCCTCACGTGTGAAATTGAACTACGAGAGAGTAAACACGCGAAAAGAAACTGGAGATCCCGAACAGCTGGACAATTCGCTTCGAATGCAAAACTTTAAACGTGATTTTCTGAAAATCACTTTTTTTTAAATAGCTGCCGCGACACTTCAAGGAAATCTTTAGTGTCTCGTACTCATCCAACGATAAATGTTTTTTTACAATTATAAAGTTTAATTTCAAAAAGAAGTCGCATTTTTTAAATGCATGTGACAATTTCTGTATCTCCGTTTTAAACAGAGAGCTTTTCTCAGCTCTATAGGGCAACCTATACAGTCTGATGGTGAGTCTGTTTAATTTTACCAAGTCGTTACGACTTATACTATTTGTCATTTCAGTATTTATCCGTAAATTGCCACAATAATCACACTGGTCAACGGCAAGTATATATTCCTCATCTAATTGTAAACAATCAATTTCCTGTTACGATTCTAATTAGGAAATTGGAAGTTAAATTAAAATGTTGATTCTAATTCTATTAACCGCAAACTAAAATTGGCAATTTTATAATATCTAAAAAAAGAGTAATTTTGCCAACTTTTTATGCTAGACTATTGCTAAAAACTAAATGTAAACGATTCAAGAATGAGTAAAATTAGCAATTTGGTAAGAACTGTACTCAAATTAAAAAAGCATGTTTTATCTTAACTAATTTACTACACTTGAATTAAATAAATCATACCTTATATTTATAAAACCGAAGCCGAATAATTAATTTTTCTGTTATTTTCTATCTCAGTCTACAGAAATATGTAAATAGAAAGATAACTTAATCGTACGGAATACGAATTATTGTTTAGAATTAGTTGACCAGCGTTCTCGATATTCTCGACGAAAGATGAGGAACCGGAGAAGCGTAAGCACTCGAACTCTTCGAGTGCTGGAATTTCTGGACCAATCGACCGAACTGCCCCTCGAAGGCGTAACAAAAGTGTCGAAGGCTCCGCGTAGAGATCGGCATAACGCATCGGAATTAATTAAACCCTCGAGTCGACCAGCCAGAGCGCGCCTAATTTATTAAGTCCGCGCCGCTAATGATTCGCGGGTTCCAATAATTAGGTTCGTTATCACTATTATCAACGCAAGATAAAGGAGTCCCGCCACTCGGAGACGACTCGAAGAATGCGACCGCGGTAATTAATGCAACGGCATATAATAAATATCGAGTGCAGGCCCCGTTTCGCGTCCCGGCTTCCCGTTAAATTGAATTCAGTATAGTGAACCGGCGCCAATATGCTCGCCTTCAACCCCCTTCCACCCCCTCGGCCACCCCCGTTCCTCGCCAATGCCTACGCCAACCCTCTTTCTAAGTACCCTTTGGCTCCAAGCGACAAACAAGCTCGATACGAAATGAAAATCAAATGAAGATTAAGGCCTGACTTATAATGAGAAGATTGCCTCGGGGGTTGGGGGATGATTACCGAGACTCTTTTCATCGGGGGTTTCGTTCATTCACGCTGATTTGTTGTTGTAGCTATTTTTTCTTCTTTTTTTTTCCAAACCAGTAATTGCCGTTTTTCGTGCACAATATATCGAGACCTTTCAATACCTATCAGGGATGCTTTAATACGAATTGTTTTCAGAATTGGGAAGGGAAATAGGATGCAATCGGAGCGAGAAATTACCGCAAACTGGAGATTTTAATTGCGAACTATGCTTTGTAACGAGTTTCTACGAAGTTTGCGAATTCTTAGATTTGATCTATGAACAAATAAGTAACAAGATTCATTCTTTTCTTCAAATAATACCTTATCTTCTATTTATTATGGTAGAATTTATATTTAGTTTTAAGTTATAAGTTAATATTGCTGGTGAATTTCTATTTGAATTGGGTTAGTAATTTACTTTCATAGATAATATGATAATTTGTAAATCCGTAAATATTTTTGTATAACTATGGGAATTTATTTTCAACAAAAATAATTACCAAACTACTAATTTTTTAACCTTAACCGATTAAGTACCATATTATTCTTTTGTCAAAATTGATATTCATTTAAAAAATATTTAACGAAACATAGAAACTAATTTTTCTCGTGTAAACAATTTTTTCTTTAAATTATAACGCGTTGGATAAAACAGAAAGTACTTAAGAGTATTGAAGTTAAGTATAATACACTGGAAAACAATAAACAACAGTACAGTTCTATAAGCATCTTTTTATACATACAATTAGTCTCACTGACCAAAGTCGAGAACTAGATCAACAAAATGGAGTGATTTATTGCTGAATATAATATTGTGGTTTGATAGTAGTATAAAATGTAATTTATTCAGGTCTAATAAACCATACAACGAAATTAGAAAGGTAGTGAAGAAGAGATGTTTTATAAAACTGTTTCGATAGTAATACACAAGCACGGGAATTCCCCGCGGCCGACTGGCGAGTTTTATTTGTGGGGTTCCCCTATGGTCGACCAAACTTCAACGTAAAGCGCCATCGTGCGGCCATAAGCGTGCCACAAATATTTTTTCCATTTATAACATATTATGCAAGAGATTAAAAAAACCATTTACATTCGTACCTCAAAAATCATTTAAACTTCGAACAAATTTGAATATTACTAAAAAATATTGTTTCGAATGCTCTGTACACATGGCATTAATATAACAACATAAGTTTCTATCGTACCAACGTTACTGAATTTAAATACAATTTCACTGTAAATTACTTTCACAAAAATGCTAAATCTACACTAACTTCTTAAAAATAATAATCAAACTTTTACACTTATTGTTAGTTGAATGTATACAGGGTGTTCGGCCACCCCTGGGAAAAATTTTAATGGGGGATTCTAGAGGCCAAAATAAGACGAAAATCAAGAATACCAATTTGTTGATGAAGGCTTCGTTAAACAGTTATTAACGTTTAAACTTCCGATCGTACTGAATTTTTTTCTCGAAAATGCGCAAGGTTTCGGGGGTACGTCTATTCACCAAAAATGATTGTAATTGACTCCCGCAATCGAAAATAATTTTTTCAGAATTAATTAAAAATTTTTTTTTCGTCGAAAAATTTAGGCACCCTACCTACCCCCTGTCGATTTTCCTTAAAAATTCCTTTTTCATTTTTAGTAATTTTGTTTGACGCCCTACAGAAAAGTTGTCTAATACTTTTTTGTAGGTACCCATGAGCTCTACTTCAGAAAAAAGTTTCATTGAAATATATTCACAATTGTAGGAGTTATGGCTGTTTGAAAATTGGACCATTTTCATGGGGTTTTTCTCATTTTACGGGGTGAAGGACCAACTTTTCGAATATTTTTGCGATTTGTACATATTCTCCACCAAAATACGCGTAGTTTGCTTTTTTAAACATTAAAATCGTCCAATCTGTTCAGAAGTTATGACGTTTTAAACATTCGCATGAAAATTCGGGCAGACATTTTCGGCCACACAGTTATATTTTCGGTAAGGAATTTTTTTCTCGAAACTGAGTAGGATTTCGGGAGTATGTCTATTGACCAAAAATGCTTGCAATTGACTCCTGCAACTAAAAATAATTTTTCCAAGACGATTCGAAAGTCTTTTTTTTTCACCCAAAACTTTCGGGACTTACTCGAATATTTTTCTCGAAAGTGGGTAGGATTTCGGAAGTATGTGTATTCACCAAAAATGATTGTAATTGATCCCCGCAACCGAAAATAATTTTTCCAGAACGATTTGAAATTTTTGAATTTAATTGTTAATAACTTTTTAACGAAGCCTCCATCAACAAATTGGTATTCTTGATTTTCGTCTTATTTTGGCCTCTAGAATCCTGTATTAAAATTTTTCCCAGGGGTGGCCGAACACCCTATATATTAGCGATCAATTTTTTGAACAACAGTTACGTAAAACAGCAAGTAATCGGTCCAGTAATTTCTCAGATATTATTGTTTAGAGAAAAATGCATTTCACTCTTGCACGAAAGCCAAAATTTATCCTTATCCATTCTCGAGTATCCTGAAATTGATTATCGAAAAAATATAATAATCCAAAAACGGATACTTCGTACCCCCTAAGCTAAAATATTCCCTTGAGTGAAATTATGCATTTAATGTTCCGAAAGCTATATTTTTACACCAAAATCGTCCAGTTTCGGATGCAAAGAGGGGGGAAAAAATTTCCAACTCCACCCCCGTGGCGAAATTCGAGCTGGCGATATTCCTCGCGCATTCAGAGCCCCTTCCGCAGCCCCGTGATCCCTATGTCCCTCAAACTAAACGTTTTTTAGAAAGGAATGCAAAACGAGGGAATGATCGGGGCGCGAGAGACGTTCCTTTTGGGAGTAAATCTCCCGCACAATTTGGTCCAAAAAGAGGGGGGGAGGAGGGAATAGAGGCTGAAAAGGGGCCTTGTTCGGGAATAATGCCGGTCGCTCATTGTTCTAATTATTCGTGCATACGATTAACGCGTGTGCGACAAATATGCGGCGTTCTCGCGGGAAGAAAAGGGGAGAAAGGTCCGACGATACTCCCACACGGGGCACAACGGGCACAAAGCGTGTCAGACGTGTACAATGATCGCCATCTGACACTCAATTAACGAGTTAATGCGGTACCGTTGATAATTAAACAAATACACGGGTTTTTTTTTGCATACCGACCCCTGGCATCCGTTTTTTGACAGGGTAAATTGCGCGTTCGTGGACATTGGCGGCAAACGAAACGTGTTACACGACCGGAATTCGCAGAATTTGCGATGTCTATTGGCAATTATTGCTTAGAAACAATCGAGAAGCGAGTCCCGTTTCAAGGTTCTACTTTAATTTTATGAAAGAATAATATGGTTGTGAAAAAGGTTTGCCGAAATCGAATACAACCGTAATACGAAGCATTGAAATTACTCGAATGATTTCAGAGACATTAGAATCACTATGTTTTTACAAAAGATTTCTACGACAGAATCTTCCACCATCGACATCCACTTTTGCTCGATATTATAATTGCTATACTTTATCAATCAATACATTTTATTACTGGTTAATTTTAATTTCAGTTACCTTATTGCATTTTATAAGCGGAGCTATATTATTGTACAGTTTTATTACATACACGAATACTCATAAAATTATACAACAATCTTTTCTGATATACACATGTTAATCGTACCTGTGCAATCTAAAAATCAAGTAGGTAATCTATATGAATTTATCTCGGATCAATTTACGAGAAAAATGTCACTGTGAACAGACTTGTTTCATGTAGTTATAATTTATAATCCCTGCGTTATTCGATAAAACTAAACGAAACACAACTCCATTATCAGGCTTATCTTCTGTACAAGAATAAAAGCAAACTGGACTTTCAGTTGTCAAAGATCGAAACTACCTGGCCATAAATTAACATTTCAACATTCTCGATTGTTTCAAATTTTTATCACTAGGTGGTTAGTAGTTAAGATCTTTGTATCAACTCTAAGTTTGGCTTTGGATCTTCACGAATGGAAAATTATTTAAACGATTAATGACTAAGAATTCACGAAACTCAAGCGATTTGATATCTTTTCTATCATATTTCAATTAAATAACTATTGTTTTTTTGGATCTTCACGAATGGAAAATTATTTAAACGATTAATGACTAAGAATTCACGAAACTCAAGCGATTTGATATCTTTTTTATCATATTTCGATTAAATAACTATTGTTCTTTGATCGCACAGTATCTATATAAATATTTAAAGTTAATAGAAGCAAACAATTTCATATTGTCGATTAAAAAAGAGATAACTAGTATCCATCTTCCGTTCGTCTGTCCCAAATAATTTAATTCGAACACGTGAAAAATTGCAGAAAATTGAAATAAACTACCGGAATCGCTGTCCCCGTCACAAATAACACTCGAAGGAATTGTACCGCGAGACCGATTATTGCACTGCCGGAAGCGGATGTGTGAAACGTAGGATGGGGGTAATGAGCATTGTGTTTCTTGTCGCGAAGAACAGAGAGCCGAAAACGAGCTTCAAGAGTCTTGGAAACGGAGGATGACGGCTTGCATCCGCCACGATGAATGGAAAATAAATCATCATATCCTATTCAAGTTCCATGCTTTATCGAAACTATAATAAAATGACACTAACAATAAGTAAATACGTAAATATTGATATACAGTTACAAGAAAACGAGCGATTTCATGAATTTTCCACGTTACAAGAAATAACAGATCTATTTACTATTTTAAAGAATTAACAATTCTCCATTCGTTTTACTGTGGCGAGAAAAAAAGAAGCTGTTTCCTTTTTTCTAACTCCTACAATTTTTGTCCAATCGAGATGAAATTTTGTTTAAGTTGCTCTTCATGTTCCGACGGAAAGTACAAGCCACTTAGTTTGCAGGAATATTAGCTATAAAGCAGGCTATAAAGCTTAAAACGAGCGAAGGGTTTTCTACCGAATGACACCAGTGCTATAAAGTTGCAATAAAAAAATAAATAGAAGTACAACGATGTTTTCTTAAACGTTGACTAAGTTTGACAAGGGAATATAATTTTAAATTATAAGTGCGATGAATTCCTAGCAGGAATAATGTTATTGCTTTTGCATACAAAACAGCAATAAATATAATTTTTAGAGGAACATACATGTTTGTAAATATTAAGTACTGTAATGGTACACAGTATTGCTAATTTTAGACTTGAATCTCGACAAGAAAGTAGCTACACCGCTCGTTCCTGCTCTATATTTATGTACTGAGCAAAGATCGTAAGATGCCAAGTACCCACGCTTTGCTAATCTCCCCCAAAAATCTACACCTTCAGATTCTTGGCGATTCCACTGTTTCTTCGACACAAAATATACTCGTGGAGGCGATCGAATTGGCCAATAATAACAATTCACACAACGATGGTACAGTTAATTTCATTTGTTGACAACTTCTGATCTTTGCACAGTATACGGGGTGTCCGGCCACCTCTGGGAAATATTTTAATGGGAGATCCTAGAGACTAAAATAAGACGAAAATCAAGGATACTAATTTGTCGATTGAGGCATTGTTAAAAAGTTATAGAAACATTTCCGACCATACAGTATATTTCCGGAAAAGAATTTTTTCCCCGAAAGTGCGTAGGATTTCGAGGGTATGTGTAATGACCAAAAATAATTGTAATTGATCCTTGCAACAAAGAATAATTTTTTTAGAACGATTTGAAATTTTTTAATTTAATTTAACTTTTTAACGAAGCCTAAATCAACAAATTGATCTTATTCTGGCCTCTAAAATTTCCCATTAAAATTTTTCCCAGGGGTGGCCGTACATCCTGTATATTTTGTCGTTGGACGATAAGTGTCTTTCTTTTTCCATCGACGATTACTTTCGATAATTATTTGTGCATACATGACGACTTTATAATGGTTTATTAATTTTCTTTGGGTAATTAATCTTTTATATCGATTTACTGTCCTTCCTCGCCGCGAACTGAAAATATTTCCTGCACAATGGTGCTTCGAAGAAATCTTTAGGTCCCGCAAGAATATCGCGATCAGGTTCGGAACAGGTCGTATCTGGAATCGATACTGCAATCGAAATACATATTCGGATCGGGGATCGAATGTTTCAGCGGACCGTAAACAAATCTTTACGAACATACACCACGCCTGACGCGACGTGTTATGTCTTTCTCGCTAAACGATACCGTATCACGTTTGCTTATCAACTTCGATACCGCTATCGACTCGAATTGTTCTCGATGCTGCAAGCCACTGCACCGGAAGCGCACTACTATTCCCCTCTTCCTCTTCGGACATTTTTCTTGTAACCGACGAATCTCCAACGAAACCCTCGCGATGCTTCGTGAGACATTATTTGTCATACGAAATGTTTGTTTATCAAATGATCGAAATTCTAGAACAGAGAACTGTCGAATCACGAAAAATCGAGTGTCGAAATTTTCGTCGATTTCCTTGAAGTTGTAACTTCCTGCTTTAACAATTAAAAAAAAGGTCTAGCTGCACACAAAACTCGTTGACATTGATTAGTATACGATTTGTGCAGTTAAACAAACCACATGAAGCAGTATGAAACTTTTAATAATATTTTCTAGTAATTAATTTAAGTACATAAAAATTTATTGAAGTAGTTCGGGAGAAATAAGAGTGCTATTCAGAAGTTTATAAGCGAGAACAAGATCTGATTTGATTAGTTACATTAGGTAATGTAAATACATGTATTTACAATCGATAAACCATTTATATCAATTAATAGAAATGTAAGCATGAAGTAATAAAAAATTAAATTGCCAAGTGTTTACTATGTCGATGCAACGAAATACTAAAACTGATACAATATCCTTGTTAGTTTTATATTATATTTAATTTTAACACAAGTATTTTCAATTTAAATTACTGATTTTTGTTTCCTTATTGCATTTAAAGTTTTGCAATCTTCAAAATTTTGTTCTTTCAATAATATGAAAAAAATAACTGAAGCAAATATTTGGGAAACGATTGCACAATTAATTTTTGCCTCGAGAGATAAAAATTTTGTAAGGAAGAAATCACTAATTTGTTAAAAAAGATCGTACCTCGTAAGCTAAAATAGGAACTATTTTATATGAGATTGGTTCGATCGTTCAAACGATTCTAAGAACCGATATAGTAGCCTGGTGTCCCTGCCTGGGTGGTAGGGACCCCCTGGTTGTTATCTGGTCGGAGTGACACCTAAACACCAAGGAACCAACATCAAACAACATGCCAGTCGATCTTCTCCCCGTGTAAACACTTTTGGGTATTGTTTTCCTACCTCAAAATTATCTCGAGGCGATGTTTGGTGAAAAGCGATCCCTGTGAGAGTGAGTTGTCCAGTCATCGCCGATTTCAAGCAATGTATACGTTTATCTTGGGTAGATTTGTTTTTAATATTCCCAAATCGATGCAAATAGCATGGATAGAATTTGTATAGAATAGCGATTTGTAATTTTATTCTCTTTTTCTATCGATTATGCCTTTTTTCTTTTTCCTTCGTTTTTATTTGTTTAGATTTCAAATATTCAGAATATTCAAATTTCTCAACAGCTTTAATTCCAGAATCCACTTCTTTACTTCTGACTAAATAAAGTACACTTAACGAAGCAGCGATTTCGTTGATTTTGATTTAACTGCAGTTTACAAACCGAACGATAGAATAAATAATTTGATAAAATTCGGAACAGATGAAAGAAACGCGTGGAGTAAAAGTGATACCGCCGCAAGAGATAATAATAAAACTGAATGGGGGATGTTTGTCTGTAGCGGAATCGGCTGAAAATAAACGACTGTAAAGTTATCAAATTTTTACAATTATCTCTCGAGAAGATCTCAGTACGTTTTATTAAAGGTTCAATTATCGAAACTCCACTTACTCTGTGGCTAATGAATTAATGCGTCGAAGAATACGTGTCAAATTTGACGAATCCTCGTCGCTCGACTTTATATAATTATTCAACCAAATCCTTAATGCAATCACTTATCAGAGAAAATATGTTTATTTCTGGAAAAGAAGTTTTTATTCTACATATGTGTCACTTAAAATTGCTTAAAGTTATTATTAATGATATGTATGAACAAAAAATATTTTATACAAACATTTTGTTCAATATAATAAATATTCTTTTACTGGTTTTCGCGATTAGTAAAAAGTACTTCTTTATTGTTTTCTAATACGTACAATGCAAATTTAAGGAGAAGATTTAACTTTCTGCAAAATCTCACTATAAAGTGTATGACGACAAAATATGATATGTATAACCACTAGGATTGCCTCAATTAATCGAAATCAGTTCGTATTTATAAAACGATTAACTATAAATAGACAATCTTTTAGGGGGTTAATTTAATGCCAAAAATCATGTGTTTAGATTTCGAAAGAAATCGGTCCACGGATAATGATTTTAATTTTTTGGCTCTGATTCATTATTTTCAAATATTTTAAATAAACCTTCAAAAGAATTAAATTCATTATAAAAATTGCATAAAAGTGAATATAGCTTTATTTTATCAAAATTGTAAAAATAAATACGCTAGAAACAATTTCTATTTTTTTTTAACGTTATAGTATGCAATTTCAGTAGCCTCAAATTTAATTTTCCCATTCTCGATTTTCGTGTTCTTTTTAAAAATTACATAAAATTGAATATATGTAATAATAGTATATTATAAAATATAATGAATATAATTTTTTCAGAATTATCAAAATAAATAAGAGGCTACAAATAATTTCTATTTCTTTTGAGAGTTGCAGTGTGCAATTTTAGTAGACTCAAATTTAATTTCTTGCGTTTGAACGCCCCATACATACAGGGTGTTCGGCCACCCCTGGGAAAAATTTTAATGGGAGATTCTAGAGGCCAAAATAAGACGAAAATCAAGAATACCAATTTGTTGATGGAAGCTTCGTTAAAAAATTATTAACAATTAAATTCAAAAATTTCAAATCGTTCTGGAAAAATTATTCTCGGTTGCGGGGATCAATTACAATCATTTTTGGTCATTACACATACCCCCGAAATCCTACGCACTTTCGAAAAAAAAATTCCTTACCGAAAATTTAATTTCAGGCCAGAAATCGTTCCCCGAAATTTCATGCGTATCTTTAAAACACCATAACTCCAGAACGGATTGGACGATTTTAATGTTTAAAAAAGCAAACAACGCGTATTTTGGTGTAGAATATATAGAAATTCTAACAATATTGAAAAAGTTGTCCCCTGACACCGTAAAGTGAGAAAAACCCCCTAGAACTGGTCCAATTTTCAAACGGCCATAACTCCTACAATAGTGATTATATTTCAATGAAATTTTTTTCTGAAGTAGAGCTCATGAGTACCTACAAAAAAGTATTAGACAACTTTTCTATAGGGTGTCGAACAAATTTATTAAAAATGGAAAACAAATTTTTAAGAAAAATCGACAGGGGGTAGAAAAAAAATTTCAAATCGTTTTGGAAAAATTATTTTCGGTTTCGGGAGTCAATTACAATCATTTTTGGTGAATACACATACTCTCGAAATCCTACATACTTTCGATAAAAAAATTCGAGTAAGTATTGAAATTTTTCGGCAAAATTAAAAAATTTCAAATCGTTTTGGAAGAAATATTTCTGTTTGCGAGAGTCAATTACAATCATTTTTGGTCAATATGATATATATTGAAAAATACACTGCGTGGCTGGAAATGTCTCTATAACTTTTAAACGAAGCCTCCATCAACAAATTGGTATTCTTGATTTTCGTCTTATTTTGGCCTCTAGAATCTCCCATTAAAATTTTTCCCAGGGGTGGCCGAACACCCTGTATATCAGAACTAGTCTACTAGATTCATTGACGAGTCCACTAGACTGACACCAGATGAAACGCTCTTAATTTCCTTTAATAATTGAATCATATATATCGCCACAAGCATGTAAGTCTAAAATAAACAATGGACACGTTAACGAATCTCTGGGAGTTATGGTTCGAGCGTCGGGGAGTTTCCGTGGAAAGATTGGAACACGGAATCGCTGTCACCAAAGGGAACCGCAGCGTTTCGTAAAATGTGAGCGCAAAAATGGCTGAGAACAGTAGCATCCTACCGTAAGATCGTTCTCGTTGGAATTGCGAGCTTTCGTAATTCGTTCCCGAGGCTCCGGTTGCCCGCGAAATTAATTGTCCGACTAAACGACGTTCCTTAAACTCGGCAAGAAGCGTCATTACACGTTGCAGGATGGCCGACTGTCGTCACCAGGCCGCTTGGCCAACCGCGCGAAATTCGTTTTATTATGAAAACAATGCGATTCTTTCGCCGAGAGCGCAGCTGCGCTGCTAATTGCAAAACGATTATCTCGCAACACGGTGCCGGGTTTGCGGTCGAACTCGCTAATTCCAGATTGCTCGCTGCCAATCCGACCAACGGTATAGCAAAAGTGCGTTTATGTGGACGAAACGATAGCGAAACGCTCTTGGCGATCATCGGTGTGCTTCTTTCCAGGGCAGAGGTTGGCTAAATTTTTCCAAGGAGCTTGGTAAATGTTTCGTGTTTCGCGTTTCGTGGGCCAAGAGGTTCGATCGAAGATTACAGCTTGATTATGTAAATATATAAGCTGGGACGAAATTTGTCTATTAAGAAAACAGAAATTAGAAGCTAAGAAAGCTTTTTCCCCCCACGAAACCACACTGAATTATAGTAAATTGTCTATAAGCACAGTCAGGTTATTAATAAGTTATCAAAGAAGGAGAGTTCTTTGCTAGCTCTATCCGTTTCTCACACATTTTAACAGGTCTCTATTTGCATTGATCGTTGCTTTTTACTCTTTTCTACAATATAAATAAAAAATCGTATAAAAGGTATCTAATTTTGTTCTGAATCTAATAATTGTTTCAGTAGTTAACATGTCGAAGAAAAGGAAGTTGAGACAATTAATACTCTTTGTTTCAATAGTAAACAATGACGGTGGCGGTATTGCATTCTTTAACTTTTTAATTCTGGGGATGAAAGACTAAAAGATAACAGAAATAACTTGGGTATCTTGATTAGAAGCAATAAGACATAAATACAGGGTGTTCGGCCACCCCTAGGAAAAATTTTAATGGAACATTCTAAAGGCCAAAATAAGACGCAAATCAAGAATATCAATTTGTTGATTGAAGCTTCGTTAAAAAGTTATTAACAAAATTAAATTAAAAAATTTCAAATCACTCACGGAAAAATTATTTTCGGTTGCGGGGGTCAATTACAATCATTTTTTGTCAATAGACATACCCCCGAAATCTTAACCATTCTCGAGAAAAAAATTCCTCATCGAAAATGTAATTTATGGTCAGAATGTTGCCCGAAAATTTCATGCGAATCTTTAAAATGTCATAACTTCTGAACGGATTGGTCGATTTTGAAGTTTCAAACGGCAAACAATGCGTATTTTGGTGAAGAATATGTAGAAATTCTAACAATAGTGAAAAAGTAGTTCCTTGACCCCGTAAAGCGAGAAAAACCCCCTAAAACTGGTCCAATTTTCAAACTGTCATAACTCTTGCAATAGTGAATATATTTCAATGAAACTTTTTTCTGAAGTAGAGCTCATGGGTACCTACAAAAAAGTATTAGACAACTTTTCTATAGGACGTCGAACAAATTTATTAAAAATGAAAAACGAAGTTTTAAGAAAAATCGACAGGGGGTAGGTGTCTAAATTTTTCGACGAAAAAAAAAATTTAAATCGTTCGGGAAAAATTATTTTCTGTTGCGGGGATCAATTACAATCATTTTTGGTGAATAGACATATCCCCGAAATCCTGCGCATTTATATGAGAAAAATAAAATTTCTTTTCATCGTTTGCTCTTTGTTTCGTGACGAGGTCCACCAAAGGATTATCTTCATACGTCAAAAACATTTCTTTCTCTATTTCAACCTGAAGATCTTCACCAGTACACAAAATTATGATCCAAAACAGTCATACAAAAATTAGATTCAAATAGGTGAGACTAGAGTCACAATTACAGAAAATCCAAACGAGATACAATAATTACGAATTCTATATAATTATTATTCTAAACGATACTTTATTTCTTATTATTCTAAATAATTACTGCTTATCTACGATTTGAGTATAGGATTTGGAAGTATATAAACTATTTTAGTCGATTCGATAACAGTCGATTCAGTTTCTAAACGAGAATCAAATAGCCGAGAGGCAGTGGTTGGAAGGGTTTCTGTGTCATTGACTGTACTGTCATCGAGCAACGATCATCGAAATTCGAAGCGGCGGCAAACCATCCGAGGAGTTTACGAGAAGAACGTCCGGTAGGCACTCTCACAGCGGCCCAAAGAGCCGAAACATCTGTTTGACATCCCTGTTTGTCAAGGCGTGACTCGGCACTTGCGTCTCTTCCACACAAAAGGGATCCATTCTCGTTCATCCCGACGATCGTACCCGCGATCGATCTATGAACTGCGAACCATTCGCGTCCAATTACGCGTGAAAATCGTAAACAATCGCGGACAGATGGCTTGGAAGGTAACTTTTCTCAAAGCCCGATACTTTTTTTTATCCCTCTTTGTTTCTTCCCTCCACTCTTTCGCTGGGGTCCAAGCGGAAGCCACTTAAACTTACTGCTTTCTGCGAGAAAATTCGCCTGCACAACATTATCATAGCTGATCCAATACGAGAATATGTACTTTTGTTAATAGTAAAATAATTAAAATTTTACCAAGTTTGTTCTGAGAAACCTTTAAAGTAATACAGAAGAGCGTGCAATTAATAATTTGGCGATTCTAAAGAAATAAATATATTACGAAGATAGGGAGAAGATTAAATAAATTATTACAAAAACAAAAATTAGGAGTGTGGAAAACCTATGAAAATGGCTCAATGTGTTTAGAATACTAATGAACACATTTATAATTAATATATAATTCTACGAAGGAATTTGATATAATTCTTCTGTGATACCCTAAATTGTGTATAGTAATGTTTACTTTTATCCTAAATGGATAAAATTCGGGACGTAGGATATAACTATTAGAAAAAGAAAAATTAACAAGTAAATCTTTTTTACGAGCACAAGTTGATTCGTATTACAAGTTAACAAATTAAATCACCACCATTGGAATAAAACTTTGTGCAGCTCTTAACAAGAATAGGGTATCTTCTATCTTCTATTATTCGCTGGAACAATAGAATCTCTTATACTGTAGCTCGCGTGAAATAGTAAACAAAGAAAATTACGAGTGTTTGAAAATCGAGACAAAAGTCCTGAAAATGCAGTTTTGAATAGCAAAATATCTAAGCAAAATAACGTTCCAAACGATCGATGCTCGATGACGCGGGATTATCTAATTTCACGGATTCTACGGTTCAGAAGTAGGCGAGGTACAAGTGTAATCCAAACAGAATGCTCGTGAAAGTCTCGTCGAGAATCCGGACGCCGAAAGGAATCGATTATGCGATCGAGAGCGAATTAACGGACCACGAATAAGGGCGAAAAGCAGAATCAAGCGTAATAGGAGGGTGAAAAACTGAGGCTGGTTTATGGGGTATCGAACCTAACCATTGTGACACGGCACAGCGCGACTTTGTGCCCCGACACACCGACGAAAATGGATCTCTGTTGGGCACAGCTCGTGCGGATCACTTGTTGCTTGATCCTGCGTGGGTCTGGATGCGTTATCACTCGCGAAACTGAACGCTCCTTTACCTCCTCGACTTATCGTTTGCTTCGAAATTGGCTCGTTAACCCCTTGCCGTACCATTTAATTACGAGTGATTTTTCAAACGCATACTTACTAATTGATTTCGTTTAAATTTGTTCGTACACGCAATGCACGCGAGAAAAGAACAGATTTGTTCTTCGAATACCTCGCAAATGTGAAAATGTGTTGACTTTATTATCTTTAGTTTGTATCAAATAGAAAACTATTTATTAAGTTCTATTATCGCAATCTTTTGTTGCACGATTACCGATCAACTTAAGATGAAAACATTTTTTTCATTGCTTTTAACAAGTTAGTAACATAGAGCGGAAGAATACGCGGCAAATTCAGTCACTTTTATTGATTAAATTATGGTTTATTAAGATCTATGCACGAAAGGTTGTGATATTTTTCGAAACTGTTATAAACTTCATTTGTGCTATCATTTAATTGAAATAAACGTTGCGAGCAAATTTTCTACAATACTGTCGAGAAATGTTCTAGAAATAGAAATTAGAAATTAGGTTAATGTTGAAAATTACTGAATTTACATTACATAAAACAAAAAAATAGTTTCCCAATCAAAGTAAACTGATGGTACTTCAAACTCACGATGATTATAGTTTTGTCAAACATTTTGTAATCTTTAGAATCTTTGAAAAGATCTTTAATTCGTTTTAGGAATGCAAAAGTAGAAGAATTAACTTCAAAATCATTTCAGAAAAAATTTTATGCAATCTTCTTGCACGAAATTACTATATCTAAAACTTATGATCGGTAATGTACGCCTTTGTTCGACTTGTGTCCGCTATTTTGGAGCCCTTAAGAAACCTCACATCAATTGCAGAAACATTTGCTTTCCAACGTCCATTTTGTACAAAAAGTATACAATAACCGCAGCAGAGTCCGCTACGTTCGAGCGACAAAATGGCTGCGTGCTTTTCGAGGAAGATACAGTTTCTCCTCGATTAACTAGAGATTCAATCTATTTACCAAACTATTTTATCGATCAAATCATATTTTATAGTTTCCAAACAATTCACAATATATTGTCAAGTTTAGTGCTTGGTCTTTTCGTTACGAAACTTCTGTGAAAAACAAGCATTAGTACTCATTGAGTATGTGAAACAATTTCTCTGAGCTTTATTGTTGCAAATAGATCGGTATAACCTACGGAACAATATTATTATTCAAGTTGTTACACATCGTATATCCAAATATTGCTGCTATTTAAATGTGTTTTTATTTGTACGTGAAAATAGATTATGTATGAAGACACGATATGTATTTCGAATAAAGTTTGTTTGATGTGTCCAATTACACTGACAAACAAATTGTAAACAATAGTTTGTAATCTTTACTGAAATAGGAAATTACTTGGCTTTGGTGTGACGAATACAAGAAATATTCGTTTTTTCTTGAATTTATTGTTTGCAAACGTTTAAGTATGCTTAATGTCATTTACGTTTAAATTCCAGCAATAATCTGTTAAAATTGTAGGTCAGGTAAAAGATTGTCGGATATAAAATGTGAAAATCGGCAAAAATGGTCCTTTTAAGGTATTATTTTCATTTTTGTAATTAGAGCGATAACAGGGACTAGAGTCGATTGCTTAGATAAAGAATACATACGTGTTCGCTGTTGACCAGAGTTATCTTGGTTCACAATATGGAAACAATTACTTATTATCCTTTATTGAAATGAACGGTTACCGGGGCTTCCTCGGAATCACAGCAGGAGCTCCGTAAAAATATTTTTAGACGATTCCCGGCCAGGGAGAAAAACTCGGGGAACCAGCCTGATCAGAACACGCACCACGTGCAGTCAATACGTCTCGAAAAATACGAGGTTCGAATTTTCGGAACGAAACATTGGGAACCACGAACTTCGTTTCATTCTCCCTCTGCTTCGACGTCATCCGTGCACCCATCGTCCGTCTACTTCCAATTTCCCGGATATATACGAGGACCGACAATGAATTTCTTATCTCTGTCAAAACCTCTGTTTCTCCCATTTACATTCTATTATTACAATTCCGTACGATTCCAAAGTGATTAAGTGACTCCATTCCTACAATTTGTTTAAATTTTAGTGTCAAAACACTCGAACAATACATAATTTTTTATATTTCAAATAAACTTCCTTAATAATCACGGCCAACGTTGCAAATTGACGAAAAAAAATTTTAATTTCAAAATGGACTCTGTATATTACCATGTAGAATGTATATTATTTTATCAATTCCTTTTATTTTTCTTTCTGCGCTTCCTTTAATTAAGAAAGGATTCTCCAAACATTTGTTTCATTTTACCAATTTTCTTGTCGACGCATCGTTTCAATAGTTAAAAAGTCTGTTTCAGTTACAGAAAACATTACTAAGACAGGGATTTATAAAAGATTACGAACAATTGCTAGAAATATTATTTTATGCACCATTTGTAAATTTCAGCTTTTCAGAGTAGATGAAAATTTAATACTATGGTAGATATTTAAACGCCACCCTATGAAACCTCAAATATCATTAACCCTGCTTTAGCTGCGGTATGTTTTGTAACATAACCGCAGGTGAGCATTACGTTACAGTCTCCGACAGATTTTCTGCTTATAATTCGCATGAAACAGTAGCTACATTTATTTAAAGCATAAAGAGACGTACAATTTAGAACGAAGTGTACTAAACGCAAGACATCGGTGTTATCCGAAATCATAAACTATGAACGAAGAAAATTTCAGTGCGCTTATTTAAACAAATTAAATTAATACAATACCTACAGGTGGGAATTCGCTTTTATGGCACACGCGTCTTCGGAAGCTAACAACTCGACTAAACGTAGATATTTCAAAATCTCTGTAACGAACACGTGTCGCGTATGCTCGGGAAGTGTTAGAAGACGAGATAAGTCGAGTAAAGAGATAAGTAACCACGGATGCACAAATTCCAGTCCACGAAGCAAAGTTGGAAACAAATTCAAAAGTCCATGCGACGAAACGAGGGTGTAATTGCAATTATAATCTGATTCGTTTCGTTCACGATTTTAACCAAACGATTCAATATTTTTTAAACATACGACACTCATTATTCAACAGCATCTATGTACATGAATAATCTTTGAATATCTTCGTATACATGGTTAAACAACTTGTACTTGAGAGTTAATGTCGGCCATCTTAGATTTCTTTATGCTACGGATCGTGAGATACTTTACGAAGTCGCTTTCCAATACTCAACGTTCCAAAGATCTGACTGTAGTTTCAAATAATCCTGCACATTAGAAATAGTTAAACAAAACTTCTAAATCGTTTACGAAAAGAAAAAGACTGCACAGTATGTCATTTATGAAAAGTAAGAATAATAAGGGAGCAAGGTGGAAGCCCTGGGGAAATATTGATTTCTATATTATGGACGTCGCCTAGATATCACGTGGATTTACTATACGACGAAAGGGTCGGCTCAAAAATGGCCGAAAATGTGGTTTTCGGTGTTCGTCGGCGTCCGTTCACGTTGTACTCCCATTCTAATCATTTTCTTTAAGCAGTCACCGAACTCTTTTTGTTTAATTCATTTGTATCTTCGTGTTTATATCTATTAACGGTATCCGGTATCGTGCATTTTCTTAAATTAATTATAGCTGCGACTTATTAATACGACTTCCTTTTAAATGAAATATTTTTACTTGTTCGATACATTATCACGTCATTAATCCCTTGATTGTTTTGAAGAACGATATTTGTTTAATCTAACGGTTTAAGGGATGATGATATTTCTTTTCCTTCAAATTATAGGCTAGATACAACATTGTAATTAACAAAAATCGCATTTTTATGTAGCTTGGAAACAAATACAATAAAGAGAACTGATCGTTTTTGGTTAACCCGAAAAATATGAGCGGTAACACTTTGACTGAAACGTAATCCATATATGGGTGACAGGATTTACCACTATGATACTAGAAAAATTAATTTTCAAGTTAAGACATCGAGGGAAATAAATTTGGATGGAATTTGTGAATTTTAACAAAGTTACGAAAATAAGTACCGAAACAAATTCTAGGTTATGTAGCTTACTATGAATATTAAACAGTTTTGATTTGACAGTGAACGTGTTAAGGGGTTAAATGACTAAATCGTATTGTAACATTACTATACACAAATACTATATATCGAACATTATTCAGAAAAATAATCAAAAAAATTGAAAGTATATTTAGAAACGGATCACCCGTTCGAATGTTTTCACAACGCATAAATTGTACGGCATTTAATTTAATGCTCGATCGTAAGTGTATTAAAACAAGTTAAAAATGTTTACTCGTTTGCGAAAACAATAAATAATCTATCGAAGATAACGTCCACGAATTCGTTCCCATTTCTATACAACAAACTCGTAGAGCGTAAAAGTTAAACGTGCCTTAGTGTCCGAATATTTTTGCGATTCGCTGCATACGCAGAAGACTCGTCGGAGAAGATCGCGTCAAACGTGGGCATTATACGCGTCCTACATAAACGTATCTCTCCGTGCACGTAGAGGAACCCGCGGGACAGGTCTCCGCGTGTTGCGACCAACGGGGGGTACCGGGAGGGGGAGGGGGGTCACAGTGGATATAATATTATATCGAGGGTAGGCGTGGTTAAAAAAGGGGGCGGTGCCGACGATCCTCGTCCCGTCTTTCTCTCTCTTTTTCGCTCGATTTTCCCTCTCTCGCCCGCCCCCGCCCGGCGACCGTCCTCCCTCGCCGCGGCGTTGAGGCATCGAACTCGGATTGAGTTCAAGACGATCGAGGAGGGGGGGAGTGAGGCAAACGTGAGAAAGACGCGATTCCCTCTCCCACCACGGGTCTCCTTCTCTCTCTCCCTCTCTGTTCCCTCACTACTCCGACGTTCTCTCCTATCTTCTCGGGTTTGCCAACGAAGATTCCTCTTTCTCCTGCAACTTGCAATCCACGCCGGACAAATACGGGATTCTTGAACGCAAGGAGGGCAAGAGGGAGGGCCGGGGAGTGGAGGGGCCTGGCCAATGACAGCGCGCCGCTTTATCTCGATACGTTTATCGCGAGCGTTTTATATCCAGCCGCGAAAGTATTGACCGCGGGAAACTCGGCGTGCCGGCTGCTGGCTGCAGCCTCATCGGGCCGCGAGGGGAAACACCGGAGGGGGGCCGAGGAGTCGGGGTGGGGGAGCAGCACCGCGCGGGATACGGATCGGAGAACCCGATGTGTCTGAAATCGCGGGACGCTGCGAGGATTCTGCGGCTGACTCCGAGGGATCCGGGGGGGCTGCTGGAACTTTTTTGGCCGAGCGGGGAGTTCACCCGGCTCGAGCTGGGGGGGGCGACCGGGGTGGCTGCATGGAAAGGGGGTGGCGGCTGTTTGGGCTGCCGCTTGAGAAGTTTCTCGCAGCCTTGGATATCTCAGGGGCACGGATTGAATTGGATGATAATAAATCGCTACGATTCGAGGCGACGCGACGCTGAGATTGTTCCCTCGATAAAGCGCCGGAAAAGATGAAAGACCCACGATTGACCCTGCGTACCCGATCCTAAATAAGCATGATGGCAGATGTCGTTGATAGATATAAGCGCGAAGACAGAATCGAATCTCTTCCGTAAAGTGGCCAGAAAATAATAAATATGAGAGAGAAACTGGAGAGTCTTTGAATAGTGAAAGAAATGTAAACACCCAAACAGTTCGGCACCATAGAATGACGAGTCTGACACGTCACAAGTTCTTGATGTCAAGTTTTACAATTGTGAGACTACTCACTCGTCATCAAGTTTTATAAATTAAAATCAACACATTTTTACATTCACAAGGTAGTCGTAAAACAAATTATCCTTTTCCGTGACCATTACTTGTACGAACAAATTTAAACCAAATTAAATAGTATACGTTTGGAAAACTATTTGGAATTAAATGGTTACGATGGGAGAATGTGCACAGACGCCGATGAACAACGAAAACCACGAAGACAATATTCATAATACAGAAATCAATATTTTCACATGGCTCCCATCTTGATCTCTTATTATTCTTACTTTTCGTGAAGTCGGTTCTCTTTTTTTCGCCACCAAAAATTTGTTTTAACTATTTCTAATGTACAGAATTACTTTAAACTAGTTTGATCTTCGGAATGTTGAGTATTGGTACCGTGCCAATGCAGTGATTTGTAAAGTTGCCTCGTGTGACCAAAATCCAATCTTCCAACGTTAATATTTGAAAATAGTTTTATTTTCTAATGGTTTGATCGTGTTCCAGAACTTGACACATTAGTTCGTTCAGACAATTTTGTAATGTGATATGGAATTACGAACACAAAATAGTAAAAATTGAAATTAAACTATTTTTTTCAATTTCTCATTATAAGACATCGCAATATAGGTGTATACCATATTATTATAGAGGCGAATAGGTGTATTTTCGTTATTTACACCTCGTATGAGCATTACTTATTTCATGTATAAATATTGCACTGTTTATATAAATTTGAATTTGAGAAGTGTTGTAAAAAAAAATGATTAAGAGCGATACACATCGTACTTGTTTTTATATGGTCACTTAGTAAATTGTTATCCAGCACCTATTGTACATAAAGTTTTAGTATATAGTAAGCAAATTCTTGACAAAAGTATTTGTCTACCAGGTTATTTTTTAGAAAATGCAGTGGAATCGAAAAACATTGAACAGTTTTTAACCGGGCTATGGAAATCTCAGATCCTTTTATTTCAAATATTAATTTAAAAACGAGGATACATTAGCTACAGCTCAAAAAACCAAAATCTCCATCTGTTAAACAAAAAGCATCAACATCGTCAGTCGTATCTACAACCCATTCTTCAAAATAAAAAAGCATAGAAGATAGTGAAACCGAATATATGTGTGTACGAAGAAACTGAAGAAATACAACATACATATATGTATATGATCATCTAGATAGTATAGAATTAGAATTCAGACAATTTACATTAATCAGATATTGTATTCTTCACATTTTTTTATTTTTATGCTACCTTATTTCTCATTTTATCAACTCACTTAAAAGCTAGTGCACAACAGTTAGGATTGTTATCTAGATTTCTTTATGCTTTACGATGACAATGACCTGAAACATGCATCAAGAATAGCTAAAAAATGACTACTATACAATTACCACAAAGTTATTCACAAATTACAAGTAAATAAACGTGAAACATGAAATAAAGATTAATTAAAAGCAGCAATACGGACACTGTAGGAAAATATTAATCCAGGTTTCCTAGAAAACTTAATCAATGGTTACTTTACTAAATACTGAATTAATTCTTCAAATCAAATTTGTTTTCCGCTGTGTAAATATACGTAAGGAATAATATTTAACTTTTTATTTTTCGTGTGAATAATCACGAAGTATAAATCTGCAGAATAAGAATTTTTTTCACTTATCCTGTTGTATCGAGGTAGCACTTTTCACCATACGATTTTCCATCAATTCCACAAATTCACCGAAAGCTTTATCGGTGCCCTCTACACCGAAAAAATTCTAATTTTGAATAATTACAAAGTTCAGAAATGTACACCCACAATTAACAAATTAAGGAAAGAAATAAATTTATTTTTAATGCTACGCTAATCGCGATTCTCGGTCAGCGGTATCGCCTACTTCAACTATGCAAACAGTACAACTAAAGTTAATCTAAAGTACAAATATATTCTCTGCCGAGCCGACAAAGAACACGAAGCCCGTGGGAAGGCGCGATAAAACATGGTTGCTTTTTCTCGAGGAAATCGTGCTATGAAATCGCGCGGTTTCCGGTACGCGTGAAAAATTCGCAACAATATAACGCGGCATTGGCTGTGACAGGAGGACCAAGTGGCTCGCAAGTGTACGGAATATGTGCAGCAGACAATCGGCCGGGGATCGATTAATTGTCGACGAAGCGTAATTCCGATAGACAACGCAGAAATCCGTCGTTCTTATCGTTCGAACAATAAAAGGGAACGCCGATACGGCGTTATTGTACGAGTGCAAGCACAGATACCGTGACAGACTCCCGGGGTTACGTAAAACCGCTGCCACGACCAGATGACACCGCGGTAAGAACGCGAAATTACGTGTTTCCTAGCCGGTCGTCGCGTTAATACGTACTTACGTGTCCGATCGTTCGAACGATGGAAGGATCGACTGTGGTCGCAGGTCGATCGTCGTGCACTCGATTGTCCCGCTGGAATTGATGTTTCCGGACTTCCGAGCACACCAGCTGAACGATCGTATAAAATTCACTGCCCCGTCGATACAACTTCAACGTATACATACGTACGTATTATGACGAGGCAGTAGCTGTCACCATTTTTTTTAGTTTTGATTCGATCCACGTGCCTCGTCATCGATTAAACGAGTACCACGTTGCACGACTCGTTTCTAGCAATTTCTCTTAAGCCTCGTGTAGTCTTTGTCCTTGTTTATTTAAAAACTAATGTAACTATGGATACAACTACTAATGTAACTTTGTTCCTTTCTACCAATGTTAGATTAAAAGTTTAGTTTGTAGATTCGTACGGTAAATTGAAATTATAAAGTGACCAAGAATTAATTATATTCAAACTGTACAAAGTATGAAATGAATATAAAAAGGTGAGAAGATGTATAGATAGTATAGAGTAATTAGCATACTTTTAATAATGTAAAAGAATTCTCATAATCTTCCTTTTCTACATTTACTCGTTTTAAGTTACTACTTTACCGTAAATCTTATAACGTATAAGATCAAAATAAATATGTGATAAGTGAGATGGTACGAGGAAATTGTCCCGTTGAAATAAACAATTGTCAATTAATTTAAACGATTGTTTTCAAACATGGCTGATACACTCATAAAACAATTTTTAACCGTTCACTAGCATTTTTTAAATTTCCTTTATATTGTAATAAATAAACAAGCGTTGGTTTAATTTCATAATTTCCATCCCTTTACAGTGTTAATTCGTTTCTATCATACATTTGTTAAGTGTGATGATTTATGGAAGTGTACGTTCAAATGGTGTTATCTAGCTCACTTTTAATCTCCGTCAAATGTTTGTCGAAGAAAATAATAATGTTAAAAAACATTATTAATCGTCTGAATTTCAAAATATTTAAAAACGTCAAATTCTACCAACGAATAAGAAAAATAAGCACGTGCTTGAGACACCATAGAATTTTTTCAGTATCGCTTCAAATGATGTATTTTCAGAGTTAAATTAGTTTTTAAAGCAGATAATGATCTGTGTCTGCTACAATAAAAAGAACTCATATTTCATACTCAACACTTATTAAGTATTAATGTCTTGTGTATCAACACATTAAACGCGGATCTAATTTCGTTTCACATTCCAGTTGGGTGGCATGCTAATGCAGGAAAAACTTTATTTTCGTTGAATTTCAATAAAATCCATTTAAATACCGTAAACATATTTTTTAATATCATTGGAACTGTAAAGTATTATTAAAAAAATTTAATATTGTCGGCCTTTAGGGATCGACGTCGCCTAAACGGAAATTTTATGGCTGATCCCCAAGAACCGAATAGTATTTAACGTGTTAACCCTTTGCACTCCGAATTATATTTCAATTTTGTTACCAGTAGCCCCCAACGCTTTTAAGTATTTTACTTGAAATTTACGTTAACTAAAAAACAGGGCAGTTTAAACAAATAAAGGATGAAACAAATTCAATTAAATATCTGTTTTAAATACACTATTGTTGTGTTTTGTAATTTTCAAGTGCTTCATTTGAAATTTACGTTAACCAAAAAACAGGGCAGTTTAAACAAATAGAGGATGAAACAAATTCAATTAAGTATCTGTTTTAAATACACTATTGTTGTGTTTTGTAATTTTCAAGTGCTTCATTTGAAATTTACGTGATCTAAAAAACAGAGCAGTTTAAACAAATGGAGGATGAAACAAATTCAATTAAATATCTGTTTTAAATACACTATTGTTGTATTTTGTAATTTTCAAGTGCTTCATTTAAAATTTACGTGATCTAAAAAACAGGGCAGTTTAAACAAATAGAGGATGAAACAAATTCAATTAAGTATCTGTTTTAAATACACTATTGTTGTGTTTTGTAATTTTCAAGTGCTTCATTTGAAATTTACGTGAACTAAAAAACAGGGCAATTTAAACAAATAGAGGATGAAACAAATTCAATTAAATATCTGTTTTAAATACACTATTGTTGTATTTTGTAATTTTTAAGTGCTTCATTTGAAATTTACGTGATCTAAAAAACAGGGCAATTTAAACAAATAGAGAAACAAACAAATTCAATTAAGTGCCTGCTTTTTTCAAACGTATATCTCTTCGTTTTCAACTTGAAAAAACGTCGAGTGTGACAAAGGAGCTCCAGAGATAAAAACTGATGTCGAGTCACGCTCGACATAGGAGTGTAAAGGGTTAAGCAATGGAAGGGTGTATTGTTGTGCTATGCTTAGGACATCAATAATGTCATAACAGATAGCCAGTATCCGAACGAATCAGTCAAGAGAAATGTAATCTATTCGAACGATTAAAAGAACAGACGCAAAAAAGTGATGTATACGTTAGAGAGGAGAATGGTCGAAGCGTCGATGGAAGAAATAGCGAAAGAATAATCGACGAAACCGTGGGGAAAAAAACGAAATCTCGAACGAAGCCACCAAAAATCATAACTGGGCGATAAACAGCGAAACTGAGAAACAATGAAACGGCCGATTAAAGGCACCAAAGTGGCCGGTGGTTGGTTATCAATAAATCGCGAAGCCGAACGCGCGATAATCGCGTTAATCCGGCGTGCATACGGCTGACGGGATTCCGCCCCCGGTTTGCCTCGCGCAAATACACTCCCGTGAGAGACTGCGGGGGTGAGTTGCCCGTTCGATTCCTCCTTTTTTTCCCCCCTTTGCAGCCACGGGCCGCTCCAAAAGGGTCAACCACGCCACGTGGTTTCCACGCGTGACGCCAGACACGTTGCGTACACGCCGTCCCGACAAAAACGTCCTAGCCAACGAGTACATAACCATGGTTCAAACGATACTTTCACGTATCCGGATTGCCAGCAAAAACTTCCCAACGAAAAACTATTCGAAGAAAATGCAAACATTAAGCAATTGTTTCGCTCGAATACCTGCCATGAAAGATATATCATTTGCAATGTAAGTGATTGTTAATTTCACGCAGATTTATTTGTGGTATAAAGGGTACAGACTCAGAAAATAATCGGTCTAAATGGAAAAATAAAATTTAAAGCCTTCGAGAAAATGTGGTATATTGATTTAAGTTTCGAGTTATCAGATTGCTGTTTCTATTTGTGTTTATTAACCCTTTGCACTTTGTGATAACTTTATACTGCCACTTTTAAAAATTGAAAGTGTTCCTTTTAAAAATGTTGCCTATGAGAAAACCACGATTTACCGATAAATATATTCTATAAACTTATTTTAGCGATTGCTGCTTTTTCCTTCGATAATTTCAAGAATAATAATATGTGAAAAATAATAAAATCTTCGACTCTAGAAGCAATGATACTTGGTGTTTGAGTTATATCAATGCACCAAGAGATTTCAGTACATTATTATCTTACTAATATCAACAACTTATTTCGACGCCTGTTTGAGTCTTCAACACAATGCTTGAGAATTGATACCTATCATTATTGTGCACGTTTATACTAAAATTGCATAAAAGTGTCTGGTAACTGCTAGGATAATAGATAAGATACGTTTTAATAAAATGAAAATAAAACAGATGAAACGCATTGTTTAGATGATATAGTTGACGGGAAAATTTATTTGAAATTTGCAATCATTACAGTAAGTGTAACGGAACATTACAAGATGAGAAAGAATACAATATCGTAATATACGGTTCCCACTGATATTACGTGTTCTCTAAATTATTATTTATGTGTGCCTACTATTGCGAATGTCGTTCATATCGTCGTCCACAAAAGTTTCTTGTGAATTGCTTCTACTTTCGGTTTATAGTTTCCACGAGTATCAAAGTAACTCCTTTATTACGATTTAAATTGTTTGTCGAAAACTACGTATTATCTTTGACGAAGAAATTTATTCCACTTTCTATATTATCGTAGAAAATGATGTTCTACGATTTATAAAACATTGTTTCGATACAAAATGTTAGAAAAAGAATTCTTAGAAAACTATTAATTTCAGAAATATTAACGCGTATTTTTTTTAATTATGATTTAATGATTTAACAATTTGAATTTTATTACAATCTACATCAACGTGAAAAATATCGTTAATATAGGAGACGTAATTATGATTATGTTTATGGTTTCTCACATAATATAAAAACTGTGAATTTATAATACAGTGTACTGAATTGTTTCTTGGAAATATTAATTTTTATAGTAATATTAAGTGAGCACCAATTTGTTAAGTAGATAGGTAATAAAATAATATATATAAATTAACAAACAATTAATGTGTCAAACATTAATTTATTCCTCCTAATTAATGATTATTGATCCCAACATTGTACTATTAAAAATGTATAGAAATACCTATGAACAGTAGTTATAGGAGGTTTCCGTCATTACAAAAGAATCCTAGATTACATATATCGAATGATCTATTGCATCAAATAGATCGCTCTCTTTCCTAACATGATTCGAGTCGTTACAGACATATTTCGTTATTTCATCCTATTTTACTGCTATATAACATCGAAAATAAATTTACAAGGAAAAAAAATACGAATAATTTAGTGCACATACTTTAAATTGTTTAGGATTTTGCAAAAATACGAAAGTGCTTCGCAGATGAGACCAACGTTTAGGTATATGTATTTAAAAAATTAATTTGTTTATTGATCGTTGAAAAATGTGTATGCTTTGATAATTAAAAAGGATTGTAAATCATTAGAAAAGATCCACATCGACTTTTTAAACTAAATTTGAAATTATTTCGTAGTAAAGCAGGACCTCTTTTCCTAATTTTTCATTTGAGATTAGAAAGTTCAACCGCTCTTATTGAAATTCCTATATAATTTAAATAATTAAAAGAGCGAACAAATTTTATGAAACAAGTATTTTCAACATTTAACGAAGTGTAGGGAATTCAAAATATGAATCTGAAAACGAATAAAATTGCATAAATACTCAAATTGCAACATTCAATTCGTATAAGTTCAGAACACTGTTAGAAAATAATGAAAATAAAGCATTAAATTTTAGTATTTACTTATAATGATATCTAATCAAGATTCTTATTTATAAATACCAGCATTCGAATTTTTTCTGGGTCTAAACGTCATAAAAAAAATTTATTAATACTTATAGAATAAATATTTATGGAAAAAATAAGGAGGCAGCGTATAGAAATTAAAATTTACATAAATTGCTGTTTATTTGAGCCTTGAAAGTTTTGAATCATAAAAATAATAAAAAGTTTCGAGGTTTCGAGCGACCTAACCCAACTTTTAAAATATAAGTATGCGTCTATATAAAATATTTTAAGTGCAATTAACAATTTATGGTGTATTAGTTTTTAATTTTTTTAAATTGGAAGTATTTATAATATATTTTTTCGGAACTCGATCCAATACTATATTAGGGGGAGCATCAGCATCTCTGACACAGAAATCTGAGGAATACAGATAACTAAATAAACATTCTCTTTGCTGCTTGCACCATCTTGACGTTTTAGAATGTGTTAATCAACAACTGAACTTATAGCTTCGAATTTTTCCACTAAATTCACAACTTGTGAGTTCTGTTGATAATAAATTTTCCATGATGACTCGTAAAGCATTACTGAATACGAATGTTACTCGAATAAACGGATACCAAACATACTATACTTTGGATACGCTGTGCGAAGTTACTTTTTATTAAACTATTGCACGAAGTCGTAGCTAAGAATTCGTGCCAGTAATCGTGGTTTTACCGTGTTCTCCAGAGCTTTGAATGCTGCGCGAAAGAAGAAACAAAGTTCCTCGGCTACACGGTCGCGACTATCGACGCATAAACGCCGAAGGCCTCATCGTCGGTCGATCATCGGATCATTACGAGCTTCCGACACCGATTATCGAGCACCGTGCGTTGCGCAACGCCGGGAAAAATACGCGAGGAAAAGGAAAGCGAATTCCCACGTCGCGATGCGCGACAGATAGACGAATCAGTCTGGCAAAAAAAAAAAAAAAACACAGAAAAAAAAGAAACAAAGAAGGGGATCTGGTTGAAGCAACGTCTTCAAGTTCATGGATTCGTTTAAAACACCATCTGCGAACGGACGAGGCCTGCAAGCGACCGGAGGGGGCGGTCGCCTGATGCATTCTGACGCGTGATTATGCCACGGAGGTCAGAGAGGATCTATGCCTGACTGCACCTCCGCCATTGCCGGGGCACGATCGCGTATCTTCCACCGCTGAAAGTCCACGTTCCTTCTCCATTTCGGGGACCTCTTCGTCTCCTTTGGGTATTCCCCGGCAATTAGCACTTCTTTATCGTGGCGGAACAATGTTCACCGTGGCCTTGAAGCCTCGTTGCCATCCTGCCGCGAACAGGATTCGCTGCAGATTAACTGGACGGATTGTAGATGAAGTTGCGTGGACGTCACGCGTCGCTTGCACGGCAAACGTTGACGGAAGGTGGTTTACGAGGGCGATGAAACACGCACGGATTCACGGCCGACTCATGGAAAATCGTTGCCCTTTCCTTTCAAACCAATTTTCTATCGCCATACGTTTTCTCCCCTGCTTAAACGCCAACATATTTTTCTTGACCCCAGGACACCCTTGCAAGAGTCAGAACATCGAATTACGAAAGTCAAACGTAGTTTTTTAGATGTACAATAATGCACGGTTCAATTTCAATGAAATCTGCATGTTTGAATTTCTACGATCTATCCCCACTCAGCGAAATTTGACCCAACAGAGAAAGAAAGAGAATGACGAAGAAAAATAAACATGTACTTCCACGATCGAAACCTCCTTTTTGAATAATCCTTCTAAAAGTTAGTAAACGATTTTTTCCACTGTGTTAAATAATTTTTACATTAATTCAAACGTTTAAAATAAATTTTACTTTCTGTTGCAAACATTTGTTACAAGTTTATGAAGGTTGTTTAAAAAAAACGAAGGACGACCACATGTTGAAAATTACGCCCTGACCTGCTGTACCTAATTTCATCCCCCAAAATAGGTTATTTTTTAGGTATTCGAGGGTAGTAACTCGGCGATTCTTTTGACCGCTGGTATCGAGAATTATAGTCGAAGGGGCCGGTAAAGATGCGACGAAGGAAGCCGTCGAGGAGTCGAACCGAAAGGGAAATTATTCAAAGTAAAAAAAAAAAAAAAAAAGAAAAAGGAGGAAATACTTCCGCGGAGCCCTTGACACGGAGGAGCTCAAGTGTGGAAAGCCACTTCAAAGCCACGGGCGCTAATTGGATTTACAACGAGTTAGTCCTCCGTGGACCAAGTTTCGAGTATCTGCGGAGCATCGCGCCCCTACGTGTGTATGTGACTTTTGTAACCGGATGCGAGGCTAAGTTGGCCGGCAACTGAGCTGCGATAACTTTTACAGTTTTCTCAGTGTCGCAAGACGCGAACGGTATCGAAAATTTCGCGCCTTCCGGTGACCCCGCATCGAAACAAGTCGAAGGGGTTGAGAACGTTTGGGGATGCGACGGTGAACGTATCCTTAACGGGTAGAGCTGCTTTTTTCGTATCCTTCGTTCGAAGCGTTTACTCGAAAAAGTGGAAAATTCAGAACTCTTAGCTCTATTAATAGAGTTGTCAAAGATTTTTGGGATTTTAATTCACTATGATATCTGTATTGCACTTTGTTTCGTCCTAAATTGGATTACAGCTCGCAAATTTGATTTCCTATTGCATTATTCAAGATGCAAATAAAACTAAATCTATAAAACACATAACACAAGATTTGAACAAATGTAACAAATTGACTAGACGATGACATTCAAACTGAAACAGTAAAACAAGTCGAAAGGGTTGAAAACGTTTGTGGTTGAGACAGTAAACGTGTCCTTAACAGGTAGAGCTGCTTTCTTCGTATTCTTCGTTCGAAGCGTTTACTCGAAAAAGTGGAAAATTCAGAACTCTTGGCTCTATTAATAGAGTTGTCAAAGATTTTTGGGATTTTAATTCACTATGATATCTGTATTGCACTTTGTTTCGTCCTAAATTGGATTACAGCTCGCAAATTTGATTTCCTATTGCATTATTCAAGATGCAAGTAAAACTAGATCTATAAAACACATAACACAAGATTTGAACAAATGTAATAAATTGATGATGATATTGAAACTGAAACAGTGAAATCACGTACACGTGACAGCGGCTGATGATGGCTGACCAGCAAAATCACGTATACGCGACAGCGTCTGTCGAACCCTAATTCATAACGAAACTGGACACAAACGAAGGAATATAAAATTTAGAAAAATATTATGGATTATAAACATAAAGTACTTCCATCTTGCTTTCATAATATACAATTTTTTTTGATATTTTGTGTTTATTTTCATTTTTTTTTTTTTAAGTAATTCGACAAATAAAAATATATGGGAATGAAATAATAGATTTTGAATAAGTTGGGACTTATGAAATACAACTTTTCGACAGACGATTTTTCATGAACAAAGGTTTCCGAAGTGATATGTTATTGCAACGGTACGTCTGTTCGAGCAAAGTAACTGCTTAATTATTCGAGAAAGTGGACTTTCGTCCATCGGTTGCCATCATGATAAAAAATGTTGAGTCAGCAGAGAAAATAATTCCTGATTGTAGAAAGAATAATTTCCGGTTTCCGGATACTTAACAAATTTCAGGAATATTCAAAATAAAACAATAGGAATAGACAATTCCTTATAGGCTAGTAGCATAATAATAATAGAATAAAAAGTTTATGAAAATTAAACACACTAGAAAGTATAATAATTCTATGAAAACGAAAACAAATAATACGATAACAATGTTTTCGAAAAAATTTAAATTACTCGAAATTTCCATGTCTTCAACAGTTTTGTCATATTCCTTCTTTTCGATACCATATAACTATGTATTATACTTCTAGAATTTTTTATATTTAAAGACTTATATTTACAAACAGACAGCTGTTGTAACAATAATACTTTTTGAGATAGTATGTAAACGGTAATTTTTACGAATGAAATAGTTTTCTAATACAAGAACAATTTTGTAATTCCTTCATTTTGTTAAATCATTGACGGATATTTTCAACAAGTTTCTGATTAATTTCTTCGGAAACGAACCGTTTATGAAAAAGATACTGTTAACAAACACACTAGAGTATCTAGTTTAGAAAAAGTAAAGTATCATTCTTTTACTTTCATTTACTATTATCTATTTATATCTAGATCTATTATCATTCTACTCGAAAGCATCGGTTTAATTAGGAAATACCAAGATGCACCGACGATTGCACGCAGTAAAATCGAACAAAAACCTTTCCAATAATCGTTCGCTTTCGCGCTTCGAACAAATAAATAAAGTTCAAGGGCAAATAACATTAGAAGCCATATCGCAGGCAATTACCTACTCTTCACTTACGATAACGCGATTTGAAGCAACGCACTTATGCTATCAACGAACGAAGTGCTTGAAACAGTAGCCATGCGTGACATTAATAACATTATATTATCCTATAAAACTCACAGATATCGCCAAATGTACTCTGATTTTTTAATATTAAACATAAACTTTGCCCATAGCGTGTCTAATTAGATACTCTTCATTGCGTTCCAACGCTTAAGTGTGTTTATTACAAACTTCGTCGATTAATAATATAACTACATAATAGAATACTGAAATAGATTGCTTTCTAATATAAATGATTTTATTAAGTAATTTACAGGTATTAAGGTGCATTTGTTGTCACCAATCACCTTCGTTTTTTTAAATGGAATTGCATATTTTTTATTTTATATTATTAAGTAGCTTGTGTCAAAACGTATTCAACGATTCGCCAAAGAAAATAAATAGAAATTGAATATAGGAAACAAATTAAAAATTCGAGTCCCTTTTAAAATAATCGGTAAAGTATCCAAAAAGTGGTGTAACGTTGTCCCAGATAGCGATACACGTTACATAACAAATTTTTTTTCCCGACCACTACCGATAATGGCCATTTTCCATTATCCGCGACGTTTACAACCATTCCCCGCAGAATTGATTTGTCCCCCGTGGAATTCCATGGTGGGTTTCACACGCGTGGTTTTCAGCGTCGGACGTGTACTCGCAAAACCGTGCTACAAAGACCGCTCCGTAAAACACAAAACATAAAAAGCGAACGGGCCGATATATTATCGTGAGCGCGGGGTCATTCAGCTGAAACCAGTTTCTGGGCCAATTCTTTTACCCAACGCCACTCTTCTTCTGCCCGACGCACGATTTACATAGATCCCTGCCTGCCGATCTGCATATCGGGTGTCGTTCAAATTAGGTCTGCTCCGAGGAGCCAACCCCCGAGCTCCCCTTTCCTTTCTTCTCGTCGAAGAGAAAGGACAACCCCTCCGCGACGACGCGTCCGGATTGGACGGATTTCTGGATCCCGCGCGAGAATCAAAAGCAGTTAAATCGTAATTTTTCAGATGGCCAGGTCGGGGGACCACTACCCCTACACTCCTATCGATTACTCCCCTTCACCGTTCCCCTTTATGCTAGTTAGCATTCGCATAGTTCGAAACGTGCTTCTTCTCGCGTTTCGCTATTAACACTTTGACAACCGCCACACATTTCGTCGACTCAAATTTTTACAATTCCTGCCATATTCAGATTAATAACATGATATTTTTAAATAACTCTCGTTCAAGAACAATGTTTCTTTGAAATTATAATAGTAGTTCATGATGGTCATCAAAATATTTCCTAAATACAAAGTTATCGAATAAAACAATTTTGTACGTAATTGTATTAATATTACTGAAAATTATTTTTGCAATCGAAGTCATTTATGAATAACTGTGTTTCTTTTATATCCTTTAAAATCTAACTCGTGTGTAATGCCTGTTGATGTTATTGTTGAATTTAGGTACTATACAGTTAATATAATCATGTGTTGAGGATCTATTCCGGACATTTTCCATTTCATTTTCTTCGAATAAAAGACTGAAAATATCTGTGCAACTAACAGTACCGCAGTAAAAATTTTAGTGTTCTTTTCGAAACTCAATTTTTCTCTAATAATTAATTTACTAGTACGAATGAAGTTTAACTTCCTTTGAGTAATTTCTTATATTCAAGGAATAAATCGATAGAATTAATTTAATTTTGAATTAATTCAAACAAATACAAAAAAATTCTTTATCTATGAATCACGAGCGTACGAATTCTCCCCTTTTTAAAAAAAGTAGGGACACCGTGTGAACAATCTGATTGAGTTTAATGTTTTTAAAGGGCCACGAAATATTATATTGCTTCGATAACGTACAAATGTATTTGTGCTGTGTTACGAAAAATTAGTTGTTAGAGAAGGGCGTAGAATGTTTGGGATTCGAGGGAGAAGACATAATTCAAAGTAAAACACCTCGATACCGCGATGAGTTTTAACGACTTTCGGTGGCGGGTCTCGCTTCCGGGAGACGGCGTCGATCTTCGCTCCTCCGGCGTTGTTTTTCAGTTTCCGAAACGCATAAAACGAACGAAGTGGCTCCGATCCGAGGGGAGACAAGTGCCGCGAGGAAAAAAGGGCCAGTGACGCGCATCGAGCCCCCAAGGAAACGGGTCGCTCGAAATAACGCGGCCAAGTAACACGTGTGCCCGTATATTTTGAATACGGATACAATGTCGTCGTAGCCGGTCGGAGTGGTGGATATTACTCGGCCAATGTGAATCAGACCGCTTGCTTCCGGTTGTAAACGACCGACTGGGACTGAAGATTAAGTAGACTCACCTTGGATGCGTTGCGAACGCTAGCTCTAATTACCTATCACCTGGACTCGTTGTTGGCGTTACCGTTGAATCTGTGAGCCGAGTACACCGACGCCGCGGAGCTTGCGTTAAATTGATTTGTGTGAACGTTATTTGATTTCGTGCTAACTTGTTTGATGGGTGGATATAACGTTAACTGACATAATTCAGCGCGAACTAACTGTAAGAACCAAGATCCTCTTTTAGATCCCCGTAAAACATGCGATGCTTCGCTTCAACTGCCGATTATGTCTCAATCGGTGCGCAACCGTTGCGTCGAATATTGCGGAACGATGAAACGGCTGATAATTTAACCCTAAACCTACCAAAATTAGTTACTCTGGGTCACATAAGTTCGACTTACTGTTGGTTTTATAAGGAAATTTATACAAAGCAATTTACCACCTTAAATAAACGTAATTAGTTGACCTGAATTACTCTTAGGATGGCTACTGTATAAAATTGTATCGCATCTAGGGAGATATGTTACAATATATAAATTTCTGTATCTATAACTCTCCTTGTATAATACAATCCCCCAATATTAATTGTAGCGATATGTAATGCTAACTTGATACCATGTGTCTACAGGGTGTTCGGCTACCCTGGGAAAAATCATAATGGGAGATTCTAGAGGCCAAAATAAGACGAAAATCAAGAATATCAATTTGTTGATTGAGGCTTCTCTAAAAAGTTATAAAAAAATTAAATTAAAAAATTTCAAACCATTCTGGAAAAATTATTTTTAGTTGCGGGGGTCAATTATAATCATTTTTGGTGAATACACATATCCCCGAAATCCTACATACTTTCGAGAAAAAAATTCGAGTAAGTATTGAAATTTTTCGGCAAAATTAAAAAATTTCAAATCGTTTTGGAAAAAATATTTTTGTTTGCGAAAGTCAATTACAATCATTTTTGGTCAATATGATATATATTGAAAAATATACTGCGTGGCTGGAAATGTCTCTATAACTTTTTAACGAAGCCTCAATCAACAAATTAGTATCCTTGATTTTCGTCTTATTTTGGCCTCCACAATCTCCCATTAAAATTTTTCCTAAGGATGGTTCAACACCCTGTATATTGTTATTATGTACAGTAATGCGCATATTGCTAATAATTTTGTATAAGGTTCTTTTACAAACGATAAATCACAGTGACATATTCGTATAATTTCCTTGAACTAAAATTTAAGAATGGCTATGTTTGACGCTACCATAAAAATAACTACAACAACCTGATTCGAGTAAATATTTATAATCAAGACGCGATAAGGGCATTTCAAAACATGTCTTTTTCTTTAAAAAATTCAAGATTCATCTTGATTACAATACTTTTATCGTATACTATAGGCCACAAAGTAGAAAAATTTTAAAATTAATTTCATCATATTTTGTCCTAAAATCACCTCTAAATATTTGCCCCCAGGTATACATAAATCAACAAGCATACCTACAATTCTTAAACTCCCAATGATCAATTGTTTGGCGCATCGATATTCAGTAAAACGAGACTTTTTAACTTATAATCAAATCCCTCGTTAAAAAAATACTACTTTCCAAAGTTACAAGACTTAAGAACGAATAATATCAAAATTGATGTTGATCGTACATCGATCATTTTATAATTTGTTTGGATAGTTATTAATCCTAAGATAAAAATCGGGCCTTTCGACACTTCCTCCATACAGAATATAGTTCTACATTAATACATCAACTCCGGCCATTTAAATCCGAAACACCGTGTATATAATTCCGGGCAACCCATCCAGGAACCAGACCCGGAAAGATCAATGTCGTAATAAAAATAAACCCTCAGGATAAAATTTTCTCCCACGATTCAGTTGGACTATAAAGAGACGCCATCCTCCGGAGCGTCGCGACTCCTACTTTGGGAAAAGTCCGATAACTAGCGCCACCTTGAACATCGAAGCGTAGGACGCAAGAAGAACCGGAGTGGCGTCGTGTTTCCGCGTCGTTCGAACGCATTGTCGCTGGCGACTAAAAAAAAAAAAGGAAGTTGCCGAGTATCAGAACTCTTTCAACGAACAAAGCAGACAGTTGCTTTCCTCGAGGCGGGATCCCGTTAAGACAGCCGGATGCGGCTTGTTTTAGCGACGTTCTTGCGGCGCCGCTGGCCGCGCCGAAAGTGCAGAAAACCGTAGCCGCGCGAAAATAGCGGTAACTCGGTATAATGTGATGCAGTAGCGGATACGTTGTTACAGTAATGTGCTTGCATCGCGACCAACTACGCACGTGCGTGCCACGCATGATTCTTTCTGCTACGAACAATAGTTTCGCGTCTACGATCTGCCCCCTGTGCGCCGTCGGAGTATCCGGAGCTCTCTTGATCGCTTTACAGACCGCGAGACCGGATCCAGGGCAAAAACGATACTGGATGATGATCGTTTCTCCGAGACTCACTTAATCTTGATTTCTCTACTTTTTATCCGAGATACAAATTTGAACGAATAAATTGTAAACAAATTTCGAATCGTGAGAAAGAAGAGATATTTTTATGTACAGGGCTGCTTGAAAACTTTGAATCTAAATATCTGGAAAAGAACACATTTTTGGCAAAAATAGTAAAGTTGCTTAGTTTTAAAGGAGAAATATATCTGGTTTATTTTTTGTTTACTGAACGCTTTAGAGGCTATGCGAAAGGTAATTTTGTTTTTTTGGATGGAAAGTTATCTATTTAGTTACGAGAACAAATTTTTGTAAAAAGTTTTGAGAATTAACATTTTGTATACATGTATGTGAATAAGAAACAAATGGAAATATATACTATGTATCAACAAATTATTAACTTTGGGGGTTAGAAAATAACAAGCAAGGTCAAAATCGTTTAACCAGAAGTTTACCTTTTCCATTTTATAGATTGATACTTTCATGCGAATACACGTGCACGTAACACCTGCATAAATATACGTTATGAATCACAAAATTATCGACTTTCAAGTATCGCGTTCGTGTCAGGCCCGAAAGGGTTGAGAAATAAAAACATAAAAAAACTGGGTTAACTATCTACATGGTAGCAAATTACAGACTCTACGGTGTGGATCATTAACATTAGTAATTAACGAAGGTATAGTTGCCGCCATGTTTGATTTCAGGCATTAATGACTTTTTAAATATCAGTGTACATCATTTTCGAATCCTAAATTCATTTCTTTCACACTGACTTGGAACGCGTGAAACTTATGCTTCTCTGGCGTTGTGGAATAAAAACTCCCTCAATTATCGATGTCGATTATTACTGATCTACGCTGCAAATTTTTAATCCAATAACACATGAATATTTACCTCAGGTTCTCGCTTTTTTCATCTTTCGACAAAATTCAGAAAATTGAAATTTCTTAACATTTATTTAGCGATGTTAAAGAGTAAAAAGAATCTATAATATTTATTACTGATACACTCCTTCGAATTGTATTAATTTTTAAATCATCCGCGAAGATTGATTATAATCTAGAACCGAAGGATATCAGAAAACCAGAACTAAAATTGTGATCAATTTTATGTTTCATTGATAAAAAGTTAGAAACAACGACTCGTAAGAATCCAGAGTTAACTTATGGATCCTAGAGAGCGTAATGATAAAAATAAAAGATGGTTATTTTTGGTAGACAGGGGTGCAGTCCCTTGTGTTCGTCATGGGCGCGCCATTGAACGGAAGGGTTGAATTTCGTACGAATGAGAACTGTGACAATTTTTATTCCGTAGAGAATTTTGCACCGAGAAAACAGTGTTTAAATTGACCGCAAATTAGTACCGTGGCGGTGACCACGCAGAGAGCAACGAAGTTCGCAGCTCGCAACCGGAAGCACGGTTCAGGTGTTACTTATATCCCTTATCAGGACGCGCCGGTCGTTGCGACCCCATGAGACGGTTTGTGGCTCATTGTCCACGTCCGAAACGGACGGTGCAAGGCCGTATAAATATCAGGCCACCGTATCGCGCATGCATATCGCTTGGCTTCCCCGCGGCTACTCTCTCTTTCTCCATCCTCGTTTTCTTGAACCAAACGTTAGTCGAGGTTACAACGAAACGAGTGGCAGTTGATACCACTATGACGGACCTATGCGACCAAGTGGGAAGACGAGTACCTCCGGGTACTATAAACGATCATCCCAACCTGCTTCCAACGGACTCTACACAATCACCGAAAAGTATCGACGATTGTATGTATGTACAAATATAAGATGCCTACCTAAAGGTGTCGATAACGAAGAATTAAGTCTACGTACTTGTTACGCGGCATCTGTGACTGCTAATTAGTACTAGGTACGTAATTCGAGAATATTCGCTAAGAATGTACAGGATGTTCGGCCACCCCTGGGAAAAATTTTAATGAGTGATTCTAGAGGCCAAAATAAGACGAAAATTAAGAATACCAATTTGTTGATTGAGGCTTTGTTAAAAAGTTATTAACAAAATTATTAATAAAATTTGTTCACCTACACGAATTTTTTTCTCAGAAGTACGTAGGATTTTGAGGGTATATCTATTTACCAAAAATGCTTGTAATTGATCCCTGCAACTGACAAAATTTTTGCAGAACGATTTGAAATTTTTTAATTTTACCGAAAAATTTCAACTATATGAATTTTTTTCTTGAAACTCAGTAGGATTTCGGGGTTATGTGTATGCACCAAAAATGCTTGTAATTGACTCCCACAACCGAAAATAATTTTTTTAGGATGATTTAAAAGTTTTTTTTTTCACCAAAAAATTTCAGCAGCTACCCCCTGTCGATTTTTCTTAAAAATTCGATTTCCATTTTTAATAAATTTGTTTGACGCTGTACAGAAAAGTTGTTTAATACTTTTTTGTAGGTATCCATGAGCTCTACTTCAGAAAAAAGTTTCATTGAAATATATTCACAATTGTAGGAGTTATGGCTGTTTGAAAATTGGATCAATTTCATGGGGTATTTCTCATTTTGCGGGGTCAAGGACCAACTTTTCGTATATTTTTGGAATTTCTACATATTCTCCACCAAAATACGCGTAGTTTGCTTTTTTAAACATTAAAATCGTCCAATCCGTTCAGAAGTTATGACGTTTTAAAGATTCGCATGAAAATTCGGGCAGACATTTCTGGCCAGAAATTATATTTTCGGTAAGGAATTTTTTTCTTGAAACTGAGTAGGATTTCAGGGGTATGTCTGTTGACCAAAAATGCTTGTAATTAACCCCTCTAACTAAAAATAATTTTTCCATGACGATTCGAAATTCTTTTTTTTCACCCAAAACTTTCAGCACTTACTCGAATTTTTTTCTCGAAACTGCGTAAGATTTCGAGGGTATATCTATTCACCAAAAATAATTGTAATTGCCCCCCGCAACCGAAAATAATTTTTTCAGAATGATTTGAAATTTTTTAATTTCGCCGAAAATATTTCTGGTCGGTATGGAATTTTAAACGTTAATAAGTTTTTAAGGAAGCCTCAATCAAAAAATTGGTGTTCCTGATTTTCGTCTTATTTTGGCCTCTAGAATCTCCCATTCAAATTTTTCCCAGAGGTGGCCGAACACTCTGTATATAAAACCATATGTCCCAAATCCTGTAATACAAAGAGCCGTAAACCGTTAAGAATAAAACATATATATCGATCTAAGTCAATTTATTCTCCTAAAAACCTAACAACGATGATCATTAAAACATTCGCAAATACTCGAGTATTAATTAGTGTTAACAATGTAGTCAACCACGGTACTGTAATTTATACAAATAAAATTGGAACTCGACTGTAAATGCAATATTTTTCAGTAATTTTAACTTATTGTTAATCATACAATTTATAGGGGAATCAAACTGAATACATTTTTAAAATTTCTGTCTGATTTTGTTACGCATTCTTTTTGTCACTGTGTAACTGTGAGTACTTTGACACTAAAATTTTTAAAAATTAAAATAGTAGAGTTAATCACTTTGGCTTGTATATATGTAAACATAGTATAGGAAAAAGTTATTCGAAATCCTGTTCTCTATAATACATTTAAAAATTATCAAAATCAATGAAAATGAAAATTTAACATAAACATTCATTATAAAAAAGAATATTAATGATAACTACATTTTTCCAAAGTTTCTTTTGAATTGAATATTAACCCCTTACCAAACAATGACGTGCCTAACTCGTCACAAGTTCTTGATGTCAAGTTTCACAATTACGAGGCCACTCACTCGTCATCAAGCCTCATAAATTAAAATCAACACATTTTTACATTCACAAGGTATTCGTAAAACAAATCTATTTTTTTTCGTGTCCATTCCTTCTACGAACAAATTTAAACAAAATTAAATAATATACGTTTGAAAAATTATTTAAAATTAAATTGTAAGTCAAGGGGTTAATGAAATTGCGTGTAGGACATTGTGTAAGACATTAAATACTTATCAAGTAAATAAAACCTTTGAATCTTAACGATTATCGAAATTCTCGAGAATTATAAGACTGTAAAGATTTCTAAGGCTTCTAATTAGATTCAAAGTAATTCGATATTTCCGCCATTTTATAGGTTCGAAGGGATTTCAAGCGTTGAGAATCCCACCGCTGCCGCTCGAGTCGCGGAAAAACAAAGAGCCTGAGAGCAGACGAAACCGTTTCGAATTTCAGGTGGTATCACTCCGTTCATTTGTAGGCCTCGCTAATTTCTCCACGCGCCTCTTGTTCCCTCGCGCTTCTTTCGTTTCCAACGGTTATCATCATCGCTCTTTACGAGCGCATTTGCATCGGTCCGGAACCGCTTCTGAGTCGAGCACAGCCAAGAAGAACAGGAAGAAGAAGAAGAAGAAGAAGGGGACCGCGGAACGACGAGGGAAACGCGAAGGAGGAGGACGAAAAAGAAACGAAACCGCGTGAGGTGGGGGAACGTGCGAACGGCGTTGCTTAATAACCCGTATACCGATTCGCGTATGCCCGCGATTATGGCCGTGTTGGTGGACTCGGGCGTCGTACGGATACACACGGTCGTCAACGTGGTTAAGTCGAGATACGGGTCGGCTCACCAAACGTCTGGCGTCGGCGCATAATGCGAGCAGCTCAGCCGCGCAATGCGCGCGCGTAATTTCGTCGATTCTAATTGCGATGAGTTACAATTAGAAAGCGCACTAATTGAAAGCGTTTCGCAATGCGCGATGGCGCAAAGGTTCGCGGATCTTCGCTAGCCGTGTGATTTACCGGCTCAACGTGGGATCCACCATCGTTGCGAGGCCAAACGCTCGCTCCGAACGCTTTGATTTCGATTCAAGTCTCGCACTCTGCGACGCAATCCCCGCAAAACCACGCTAAAACGACTCTTTTCGCGGGCAATTTTCAACCGTCGAAACAGCGTCAAGGTATTTATTTTGTTCACGACGCCAAACGGAATAAAAGAAGAAAATGAACACCGAAATGTATAACACGATGGGGGTACCAATATTGTTGAATTTCCTAACCGTCTCATGATGTTACAAAAATCATCTCCAGTGACGATTGTATGCATATGTCTAAAGTTTTCTTCCTGTTTTGGTCATGGATTCTACGAACTCATGCTGTTTATTGTATAAAAATAAGAGTTCGTCGTTTAGAAATCAGTTTCAGACCGAACGGATCTGTAAGATATGTCTTCGCGTTACGAATAAAGACGAAATATTCTACAGTTAAATATTGTTGTTTAATTCAACCATACAACCCGTAACCTTACGATTCCAATAAATATAATCAAAAATCAAGGAGACGTAACAATACTGCTAAGTATAAGAGGGAAGAGACAAAGGAAGAAGTTATGGGAAATGGAAGAGAATAATGTTGGATGACCAACCTCTTTATTAATCTGTACTCTGGCTCATCACCTCTGAGTCGCCTAGATTACAAGCCCTTATGATTAAAGTCTACCCTTGCTCATTTAGTCAACAAGGGTAGAGTTCACCTAGGTCCGTCATCCCATGCCCCTTCCCTTTTCTTTAGCTTTAGTGTACAAGATTTAGGAAGTATGCAAGAAGTATCACTATATGCTTGACTGTCTCGCTGTCAAACTCGATTAACGTCTCTTGATTGCTTGTTCAAAATATATATATTTATATTTCAACCCACGAGTTACTAATTTCTTCAAACCGGATTTCAACAATAATTTAACGTGGAATTTCCTACGAAACCAAAGTTTTGTTTTTAGACAATTGAAAACTATTCATATACAGATTAATTTCGTTTACCGTTTTGTTCTCAAAATTGATTTGTTTAGTTCCTTTGTGGAGAAACTTGTCACCGATATTTAGGTGACGTAAAATGTGGATTGAATTGAAATAGGTGGAAGACACGTAAGAAAATAAGGATTCAGACGAAATTTAGCGAATAAAGCATTAGTCGCGCGAGAAAGTAAATTAAATAAAGAGAAAGAAAAGCATTTCTGTTGCAAATTCAGCCAATTAGAACTTTAAAATAAAAGAGTCAAATTCTGATAATTAACGATTCAGTAAGCAGGAGTTTAGTATAGACCAAGATTTTTAAGGAAGGATTGCGCTGAATTAATTTTCATAGCTAAGGAAAGTTATTGCATCAGCGTGTTGCAATAACTGAGATCAAGACAAATACACTGCTCTATGATATAAACCTGTATTTCGATTGACTTTGGAAACTAAAATAAGGTAAATCCTAGAAGAATTGTTAGTTTCATCGAGTCCTCGAAAGGCCCACGACTGTGTGAAAAAGATTAATGAGGAAAATCGGAACGCGAATGAAAAGGTTGAAAAGTATAAGAAAAGAAACACAAAAGAAAAACCTATATGTTACGGGCTCGGAGACGCGAGAAACGGCAGTGCGCGCGTATTCGTTTGTATTAAATTAGTTTCTATTCGATTGGTCTCAATGCAACACTTCCGCAGAGAGTCTACCGCGGCGCAACCACACGCACACACGCACGCACACGGAAACACAGGAGCCTACTTAAGGCCTGTACGCAAGTATGTATCCGTTTAATACTCGCCTCTAGTGGCGCACCGTCGAACCACGCGTTCCACGTGCGTGTGTATTTACGTGTGCAACAGTGGATATTACCGACGCTGCTGTACTTGCGCGTACTTAGCGTACACTCATGGCCGATGCACAGATAACTTCACCGTGTACACCGTAGAAACGCGAGTTACGCCAAGGCGTTCGAGGATCGCTTTTGCTTTACGAGCGTTTACGTGCGCCCGGAGAATTCCGCGGGTGCGTGCTATTGCACGTGCACACCAGCCCAGAAGACTCTTTTCTCTTTTCTCCTTTTTCAGGGCTCCGAGACCTCAACGCGGAAAGTTCGCGTAACTTTCGATCGGTTACGATCGTGTTCGACCATCCTATTAACCGCTGGACCGATATAGTACGGGCCACGATATAGCGGGGTCGTAAAATCGGTCAGGCGTTAAAGTAAACATGTTTCGGCTGCCGAAACAAACGAATCGACAGATATATGAGAAGATTAGGGCACGAAACCACAGTCAGGACCGTACGAAGAAATCTTTGATCCAATGTGAGTGTACCTTGTACGATACATTGAACCAAACAATTCAACTCGCGTTACAATTTTTATTTCTCGTACTTCAACTCGATGTTTGTCGTTTTTTGATTATTGATGCTTCTACGAGTAAAACTAAGACTAATATGTTATATAACAAAAAATCCACAAATGCTTCGTTAAGAAGTTATAACAAAAATATAAACCGTGAAACTAGGTTGAGATTGTATAATAAAATAAAATCAATCTTTTGCAAGCATTCGATAGCGTGAATTTCTTTGCAATTTAGTGAACATAAACTTGAATAATAGTTCAAAATTTTATGACAACAGAAAGTTACCATCGAAGAAATAATACTTCAGCATCCAAGATAAATGATAGAAACTAAACTCTGATAAAGAAGTGTTTAAATTGTCCACATAATTCTACGTTAAAAATATTTCTTCGCGCCTCAACTAGCAGTTGCTCTCTTTAAACAAAATTTTAGTAAATAAAAAAACATCACATTTCATATTTTTGTCATAACTTCATAACAGAGCATTTATGAATTTTTTGTTATATAAGACTTTAGTCTTATTTTTACTTGTGGAAGTTCTTTGATTTTTATTATTTTATTTACAGCCTTTTCCCAATTATGTGATTTAATATTATTTATTTGATCCTTGATTGATTCAACAACTCGTCGGTGGAATTTTTGATATTTATTATGTCTTCTTAAATTTATCACGTGGAACCCTAAAACAGAATGCAATACATCGGCCCTGCATGCTTCAGCATCAATCAATCCCGATTCTTAAGAGGTTACTTTATGACCTTGCTACATCGTGGCACTATACTATCGGAAGAAGGATGCTAAAAAGTGTCCAGTTTTGGCATGGAAATGGAACATTCGTGCAGTTTTTCAAGAAACAAAAATTTTCGTATTCTTCTTTGAAGAACAATGGGAAAGTTTAGCGAAATTCAATTAAACCAACCTTTTCAAAAATTGTTCGACTTTCAAATTTTTCCTTACATCTTTATTGCGTAAATAGAAGTACACACGCATGAATATGGACCAAATAAAATAAAAATTTGAAAATTCGTAAGGAGCAAGATGCAGTCGAAACTTAACTTGCTTCCATGAGATGCACCGTATTTTGTATTTATACTCTACTTTTGTTTACTAATACAGCAAATAGAGTAGCTAAATATTACATATTTACTTACACATTTAAAATAACATTAAAATTAAGGTCAAGACCTAAAAAGTTGTCAAAGACGACTACGTCGTTTGATTGATAATTGTTAATCATCAACGAATAATACGAGTTGCTTATATTGACCTTAATATCGATATTATATTAATATTAACAATTAATATTCAGTCACGGTTAGTTATACAGTAAACTGTGTTACTGATTCAAGGAACAGTGATTTTGGTAAAAAATGGTGTCGCTACAATCTACACAGAGACAAAATCCCTAGCGAATTAAGTAAAAAAACATAACTTGAAACGAATTTCTAAAGAATTCAGACGAGAATGGCAACGCGTTCGAACGATTGACGCGTCCACGTCGATAAGAACTAATTCAAGACAAGCTGTCGAAGCGTTTAAAACTATCGGGTGAACGCGGAGAACCGGTACACATTGTTCCAAATGAAGTAACAATTGTGACGCATGGCTATACCGATTATGAAAGTTCGATATCCCAGGGACTTTTGCGCGCCGCTAACTGTTACCGATTGCAGTAAATTCTGCCCGGCGATGCCCACCACGACGCCACAATAAATTTCCGCGAGCGCGTACGTTTGTGAATCACGTGCCGCAGCTGGTATTGTCTGGAAAGAAGAAACTCGGTCTGCCGTGACGCGATTGCGTCGGTGTTGCGATAAATTTTCCGCCGCATCGCGATGTCCTTCCAATCCGAAGAAATCCGATTTTTCGATGCACCGGAAACCGTGTCGTCGATAATCAACTCGCCACGATCGGCCATTGCTTTCCACTTCGTAAAAATCTAACTGCTGAATGAATCGACACAGCACAAGGTGGATTAAGTAACCAATTCTGCAGTCCGATTATTATAATATGAATCGAGCACTCGATTTTTAGGGGTCCACGAACTTCCCATAAAATGATTAAAAAGATCGTAAAATATTCTAAAACTTTGACTTTAGACAATTGTAAACTATAGAAAGTAAAATTTAAAGTTCATGAATCCGAGTTTCTTTCATTCGTTAGTTGAAGATAGATAAAAAAGTTGTAACGGAAAATAAAATGATGTCGAATGATGCGCAAGCTAGATCTAATCTTGTTTATTTCTTTCTGTGATAAGTAAAGAACTCTTGTGTCGATCGAATCACAGACGTTGTCAAACGCAAATTGTTTTCTTAATATTAAAAATAAGACAATTAACTCAGTCCAGGATTCGTATTTTGTATTAATTTTTTATATTTTGTTCCAGTAGCTCCATGCAGAATTCATCCATTTCCACTTATAACAACCAAAACATTATTTTTAAAATATATTTAAAATTAATCATCGTATGATACCCTTTGAAATACTTTCTAACGTTTAGCTTCTCATCTCTCACCTTTACATTGAAGTATACAGTTTTTACGATTTCCTTGTGAATTTGAAATAAAATTCAATTTCCTGTCTAAACGTGATTGTTAATCAGAACACAGTATAAATACAAACCGATTTGATCTTGTGCTAGAGATACCGAATTATAATAAAACACAGGACTATAAAGGGTTAAGGGGGCACACTCATGTAAGATCTAAATCAATTCTTTTTTTATTTCACTTTTGAAAGTATATATATTTAAGAATGTACTGTTAAATTTTGAGAGATAAAAGTCAAGTATTGTGGATTATAGAATAATTGTTGTACAGTCCAGACATTATTGTTTCGAAAGGTTTACGACAAGTTCAAGAGACATCTTGTTGAATATTTATTTGCTAAATAAATACAACAGAGTTTCGACCTAAGTATGTATTTAATTAATGTAGTTTTACAAAACGAAAATGCTGTTCTTAGCTTGATGGTTTTCTGCTAACTGAGCTCGAGGCTCGGGAAAAAGGAACGAAACGCTCAGGGGGTGCAATAAACGAGTGTCCTCCTCAGGTAGTACTGACCTTTGCAAAGGAGGGGACTGCACCAATGGATACAAACTTTCATTTAAAATACATGTATGCAATGCTTATTCTCAACACATCTGCTGTTTTTAAAAGTCGAAATTCTAGCGTTTGTGCCATCTGGGTACCAACACTTTGGATGGAATTCTGTATGGAGCTGAGATTGATTAGTATGATCTTGCAGACTTTAAATGCGTTTCTCTCGAAACGTTATCTTCTTAATTGGCGTAGATAAAATCTTAAAAACTATACGTTCGATTGCTCTGAAATTTTTACACGTTGTTCCACATACTAACACGTTGACGGCCGCTGTCACGTATACGTGACTTTGCGAGCTAGCAGACATTGGCCATTGTCACGTGTGAGTGATCTTCTGTATCAGTCATCATTTCATCATACATTCAACTTATTACGTTTGTTGAGATTACATTCTTTATAATAATATTCCTAGCATCTTCGTGTATCTCACTTTGGTCTACAATATAAGTAGCGACGGACAACAATCTTCACGTGATACGTGCGGCCATTAAAGTCATAATAGCTGTTGCCCGTTACAAAATTATACTTTTAATGTATAAAATGCAAAATTTTGCAATTTTTAATTTAACCCCTTACCGTACAATGACGAGCCTGACTCGTGACAAGTTCTTGATGTCAAGTTTTACAATCATGAGGCTACTCATTCGTCATTAAGTCTTAAAATCATTAGACTAAAATCAACACATTTTAACATTTACGAGATATTCGTAAAACAAATCTGTTCTTTTTCGTGGCCATTCCATGTACGAACAAATTTAAACAAAATTAAATAGTATACGTTTGAAAAATTATTCGAAATTAGATCTTACGTTGAGCTTTCGCCATTTTGCCAATTTTCAACATAAATTAATTATTTTACTACGATAGCGATAACAGGAAACCTACCGAATAAAAATCTTTTTGATTCTTCTGATTTAGTTAACCTTGAGAGCTGCAATCACCTACGCCAGTGTTTAAACACATGTTTACTGTGGTCGTAATAAAAACATGAAAAGTCAATAAAAACGATTGAAAAATTTATTTTTCATTCCCAAAGGATAGTTAAGTAAATTACGAAAATAAATTATAGCGTTAGATGTAACATTCAGTTAAAAAAAAATTAATAAAGATGAGACTACACATGAGACTGACCCCTTACAATCTCAGAAATCCCCTGAACTGACAAATTTTGTTTCTTTTCTAATAAATTACAAATTTTATCCTCGTCAATCTCGAAATACCGCACGAACTTATGGAACGACCTAATATATTAATTTGGTTGAGTTTAACTTGGTAGCTTGGAATAAAATTGCTATCGAAAGCTCAGCACGATTCCTCGATCTCAGAATAGCTGACTGGAATTTTCGGTCTTCCGGAGCAACCGTGTTGGCAGATAAAATCCCAGGAAATTTGATTCGTGGCGCCAATCGCATTCCCAAACAACGGCCCTAGTTTCAAATCGAATCACTCGGAAAACGCATTTCCGGGCGCTGCTGTCGCGAATGCTAATTAACGTTTCGCAAGTTTCCGCGACAACGGCGGTACAGGTGTAATGCGTAAGTGCCTAATGCGCGGAAGTTCAGCGCAGACGGACTCTCGGCTAGAATTGAAGGAACTTTTCGACGAAACGATAAACCGATTTGCCGGGCCGGCGCTAGTTAGCCAGACACGGGACAGCCATATTCGCGCTTCGGCCATTATCCTGTTTCGGACGCGACTGTAATTAAGCCTGTTTCCGGGGATTAGCGCGAGAACGAGCGCGCGCGCGCACACACGCGGCGCGAGCCCACCGTCCGGGACTCTGCTGGCGGTCGGAGTTGCCTTTCTTTTTGGTCAGACTCCATTACTGCCCGGAACAACTACCGGTCGGAATAGTTTCGCGAACAAACGCCTCCGAAATCGTGACGTTAGTCCTCTGCGAGAGACCGATAAATCGCAATTTCAACCGTGGAGACTTCTTTCGAACGACCGGTGTTCCCCGTTTCTCGAGAAACGAGAAATTAACCTTTTAGTCAAAATCACAGAGTGGACCAAGTAACTCGACCAACTCGGTTATTTTCGGGACTACCAAACGAATCGAAAGTTTTCTTATCGTGGATGATACGATTTCGAAGCACCTTCATTTGCTCGTCAGTAGGCAGGAATTCAGCTTAAAAATAAGTATTTTTTTAAATTTAATATAATAATGCGACAATAAAAATTTTTAAATGAAAAATAACTTTGTATAAATTGGATGGCATACGATATAATCTTGAGATTCGAACTTGAATTTACAGTAGGTATTCTGATATTCTGATATGGTATTCTCAAATGATTGCATGCATTTTTCAATCTCACTGTTGTCTCGATTTAATACTGCACGTGCATCCATTACTTTTCGTATCATCCGTGATTAACAAAATTTTGATTCGTCCAATTAGTTACAAAAATAATTGTGTTAGTCAAATTTGGTAGTCCTGTACGTAGATGTCTAAAAAGTGTACGATCGTGCACGAATCTAAAACTAGATACATATTGTATCTAGAGATACAATACATGTAAGATAAAATTAAACAGCATCGAATGATGCACAAAGTAAATATTATTAGACATTTGCTTAAATTTTTCTCCCATTTTTTATTAAAATCATCATCGTTATTCTAAGAATATAAAATTTTTATGCATCGACATATCTAAAAATTGCAACTGCAATCTTTTTCCGAACAGAACTCTAATTTTGATGGCATAAATAAAGATGATAACATTTTTAAAAGTACAAGATAACTTTAAGCAAATGTCTATTTCTGTCTAATTAGCTGAAAACCTGCAAAATGTAAAAAACAGACGTTAAATATATAGAATCGATAAAACTTTTACAAAAACGAAACATTACTTGTTTGTTTTGAAAGAATTTCTTTCCTTTTGAGCGGATGTTGGTTCGATTGTATGTAAAATATCCAAAAACTGTTGTAGATTAGTATCCACGTAAAAATTATCCTATGAACGTCTAGCATACAGCCTTAACTCAGAGATACTATAATCCTGTACTGCATTTCCCACTCACGTTTGTCACCGATTTATTTACAATTCCCATAAATTGTGTTTACGCCCTGATTGTCGATATACTGTAAAATAGAAAACTGTTTGCGTTATTCAGTACTCGCTTCAAAATAATTTCATGTTAATAAAATGATTTGTTTCGCCTATTTAACACGTTGAGTGCCGGAACATTTTGATGAAATGCAACCTGGAAAACTCTTGCTAGTTTCAATGTTTCGATTCAATTCAGATTATTTTACAATGTTCGTGCGCCCATAATAAAAAACAATATTCAAATTTTTTAAATGCCCCTTAAGTGTCAGTATAATTATATAAATCGTACAACAATTAATGCAAATAAGTTTTGTGAATATTTAATACTTGTAAATACATATTTCTTTTGCCATATTTTACAGCTTTAAAAATAAGTTAATCCTGTACTAATCTATCTCTAACGAGTTGAGTGTAATTTCAATGTTTTTATCAATAATAAGTACAAATATTAAAATGTATCGAATTCATTATCGACACAGTATTTTCTTTTCTAGACGTGTATAAAAGGAATCAATTCGTCGAATAAAGAATTATTATTATGACTGATATATTATATTACGTATAATATAAGAGAATAGGGGTTAAAATCGAGCGTCCTTCGGTCGTCGAACCTTTAAATCAAAATTCGTCGAGCCTCCGGACAAGTTCTAACAACGTTCGCCACGTTTCCCGCATAAAATGTTCGAGTTGATCATGGCGTCGGGCCGTGTAGATTTCCCACGTGTCGCTGGATTGTTGCGTTTCCTAGCAGCGGGTGGTTAAGCTGGTCCCAGTGCACCGCGACAGAGCAGTGGTTTCCATGAACGGGGTCCATGGCAGAAAACCAACCGCCCCCTCGTCCGTCGAACAGACATTAGGGCGACGTGTATCGATCTATGCCCGCGTCTTCCTCATTAGGAGGATCGCTCGATTTCGTAGGTGCTCTTTTGACGCGGTCGCGGGTTGCGATCCGACCCTAAAGTGGTGACGCAACGGTCGAACGAGACCCCAATAGGTCGAGATGAGAGCCATTGTATGGCAATCTTATAATTTAGACAATCACCGATCAATTGAATGGGCCTTTACTACTGCTATACATGCAGCGCCCGTACACCGGCGAGAGTGAATGATGAATGAATGAAGGGACAAGACTGAATGAATGGACAGATAGTTGGCTCCGCTTAAACGTTCGTAAATAACCGGCCGCTTCATTCAATTACTTTCAATCGCTTCGAGCCAATAGATACAATTTAGAAAAAAAAGAAACATACCGAGTTTTAGCTACACCGCGACGGTATGCGCCAATATATGCACGACGTCCCATTGTTCACGATTACAATGCTTTTCAAGGTTCCAGTTCTTCGAAACCTCATTATCGACCATATTTATAATTATTCTTTCCAGCCAAACTCGAACGTTTTTAGTATACCTTTTAACACTATTTCTAACGCAGATTTATACGTAACTATTTCGATCGAAAGGTGTCTCTGGATTTATGTTACTTTCAATATCATGTTATCGAGGAAAAATAATCTAAAATTTTAAACAATTGGCTATCCTATCGAGACGATTTCAAAACTATATCTGATTTAGCCTATCACCCTGTATACGAGCGATAGGACTTTTAACAATCAATTCCCATAACGAGATGTTAAAATAATTGAATAGAACCCACAAGTCTCATTTTTTAAATTGAGTAGTATTTAATTGTCTGAAAACAAAAAATTAAGGTCAAAGGTCACACGCAACAATTTCACTCGCAAATATTAACACGATGTTAAGAAATTCTATTTAGAAAACTTTACACGCGTTTTGAGTACACCTTCATTCGACGTACGAGAGAAAAGGGAAGGCAATCGGTTTTATTTTGACTTCAGCGCGACGTAGAAGCGTCGAAAAATTTTTCACGGGCGGCGAAAAATATTTTACGACATCCGCTATTTATCCCAGTGTTAAAAACACGTGCACGTTCCGGGCCAAGTGTTTTTTTTTTGCACCGATTCGCATCTCTCGCCATCGAAGAGAAAGAAAACAATAAAAAAATGCATCAAATTTCGAGGACAGTTTTATGCATAATATACTATCCGTTGCTAGCAGTTATTGGAATTCGACGAACTTTCTCCTAACAGGCCCCCGTAAACGATCGAAATAAACTGTTCGTGGACGTCGTAGGATGTTTTCACCGATACTTTGTGCAGAATCGTAATCTACCACTGTGGACACCGTCGATAAACTAATTTGATCGAAAGTCCCGGGCAAAGAGAAAATTACACTGATCAGCAGCCGCGTCATTAACGAGCCACTGACCGACTCCACGCTAAGAAAACGCGTCGTTGCTTTTCTTCGCGTGTATCGCGACGAGCGTTTAAAAAGCTTCAGGGTGTAGCTAATTACAGTGAATTTCAGAATTCTACAAATTCTTCGCTAGTCGTAACAATCACTTTTACTAACGAAACTTTTAACGATTGGCAATAACGCGTCGACTGGGGATTCTGTCATTTCTATAGGCGCATCTTTCATAAAAGGAACACAATTAAATTTTTTATATCCGACAAAAGACTATAAAAGTTATTTTAAACTGCTGTTTCATTTGTATCGCTCGGGGAACGTAGATTAGGAATTTTGCTAAGTTTTCAATTTTCGTAATATATTAACGCTGTATTTTTCTATTATTTTCCTAATTTTCTTCCCCCATTTTTCTAACCTCACAACTATTACCTTTCTGGTTTTCTTTTTAATATTTCAATCCTTTATTTCGTACAATTTCTAGATATGTTGTATTCAGACTCCCTAAATTTTCTATCTTCCTTTTCCTAATTCTCCAGATTTCAATTTGAACATTCGTAACGCGAGAAGAACGTAAGCCTGAAAAAGCAGACTATTTTCTTTGCAATGGAGAAATCTTAACTTTGACGTTTTGCAACTGTAACGGCGCGATTTTCAAGTCGAACGCAGAAGATATTTGAATTTGCGCGACACAATTGCGTCCTTTGTAGTTTGCCGCCAGTCACGTTGCAGTTACGCTAAGTGCACCTAATTTCGACACTAAGCTAGTCATCGAAATTTTCAATTGTTTTTTTCATTCATATGATTACGAACAGTTTGGTGAAAGCACATTTTTTATTTACGGTAAACTGTATCACGGAGGTTTATTGAAATTTGCAACATTGTAATCGTTATTTTAGATACGACGCAATACAATTGCAACCTAGATTATTCAGTTCTCGAAAAGTAAGGAACAGTTTTGTGTCGAGTTTATAAATAAATGTTTACAAAGCTATTTGAACTAGGTCAATGTTAGTAGAATACTTAGTCACTGGTGACTTGTTTCTTAAGAAATGAAATATAAAATAAACTCTGATTTTTATACCGTCAATTTAATAGTTTACGCGCAAGGATATTTAACATAATCAAAAACGTACATACAAGGTTATCTTTAAAATAAAAATTGTTCGAACTTTAAGTTTTTAAATTACAAGTAGATGTTAACATTAAACAAGTACATCGAATTTAAATAAACTATTCTTTCATACTTTATATAGAAAGGTAAATTTACTAGTTAGATCAAGGATCACGATTTTTATCATTTTGATCAGTCTTAACTAATTAAAACTCTTTTGTTTAATATATTAAGATGTTAGAACTAGCATAGACAATCGGTATTGTTTTGTGTTTCTAAGAGTTTCATTGAATGTTCGATAAAAAATTCTAAAAACGAGGAAGGAAATATAAACATACAATCAATTGTACTCAATGGCATGCAAACATAACAAATTATTTGGTGTAGTGAATATTATGTACAAATAGACTGTGACTCAAAAACATGGCAAACACGATAGGTGACAGAAACATCTAGGAATAAATGCAACAGAGAAATATTACCAAGTTGACAATCAAATTTAAACGAATATAAAATGCACTGTCACCGTGGATTATAATGTAGACAGAAAATAATATTTAAAATGTCGAAAAATCTGTGTTTCCTTTTCTATCGTAAAAGAAAAACGTAGTTAACAATTAGAAAAGACTGTGTCGCGAGATTGATTGCCGAAAGAAACCTGGAAACGTGAAACCGAAAGGCAAACGAGTCGGTATATCGACTTAATGGACACCGATTGGTACAGATGGCCTTAGACGGTGTTCGTACGACCGCGAGACTTGCGCCACGTCACGTCCGGATGAATTTACATGCGTAAAACGAGACGGTCCGAGTCTCGATTGTCGATAGCGAGTTTCCTTTTCCACTATGTTACTTCGTTGCGACCAATTCCCTTCGCAAACACGAAATTCAACATTCAGAGGGACTTTTCAAAATTCGAAAGCACTATTCGTACCAGCAGAAATGTTTATTTTCCCGTAACAATAAGTTATCTTTCATTCGAATCGTTATCTGTACATTTGATACGATTTTATACAGAGTGTTCGGCCACTCTTGGGAAAAATTTTAATGGGAAATTCTAGAGACCAAAATAAGGCGAAAATCAAGAATATTAATTTCTTGACTGAGGCTTCATTAAAAAGTTATTAAAAAATTAAATTAAAAATTTTCAAATCATTCTGAAAAAATTATTTTCGGTTGCGGGGATCGATTACAATTATTTTTGGTGAATAGACATACTCCAAAAATCCTATTCACTTTCGAGAAAAAAGTTCGAGTAGATACTGAAATTTTGAGATGAAATTAAAAAATTTCAAATCATGCTAAAAAAATTATATTTAGCTACAGGGGTCAATTACAAGCATTTTTGATGAATAGAACAACATCGAAATCCTATGCATTTTCGAGAAAAAAATTCTTTACCGAAAATCTAATGTGAGACCAGAAATGCTTCTAAAATTTCATGCGAATCTATAAAACGTCATAACTTCTGAACAGATTGGCCGATTTTAAAGTTTCAAATTGCAAACAACGCGTATTTTGGTGGAGAATATGTACAAATCACAAAAATATTCGAAAAGTTGATCCTTGACCCCGCAAAATGAGAAAAACCCCATAAAAATGGTCCAATTTTCAAACAGCCATAACTCCCACAATACTGAATATATTTCAATGAAACTTTTTTCTGAAGTCGAGCTCATGGGTACCTACAAAAAAGTATTAGACAACTTTTCTGTAGCACGTCAAACAAAATTATTAAAAATGAAAAATGAATTTTTAAGAAAAATCGATAGGGGGTAGGTGCCTAAATTTTTCGACGAAAAAAAAATTTCAAATCGTTCTGGAAAAATTATTTTCGATTGCAGAGGTCAATTATAATCATTTTTGCTCATTAGACACATCCTCGAAATCCTACTCATTTTCGAGAAAAAAATTCGAGGTGTGAAATTTTTCGACAAAATTAAAAAATTTCAAATCGTTCTGGAAAAATTATTTTTGGTTGCGGTGGTCAATTATAATTATTTTTGGTTATTAGACATACCCATGAAATTCTACCCACTTTCGAGAAAAAAATTCGAGAAAGTGTGAAATTTTCCTAGAAAATTGAAAAATTTCAAATCATTCTGGAAAAATTATTTTCGGTTGAGGGGATCAATTGTAATCATTTTTGGTGAATAGACCTATCCCCGAAATCCTACCCACTTTCTAGAAAAAAATTCAGTACGGGTGGAACTTTAAACGTTAATAACTTTTTAACGAAGCCTCCATCAATAAATTAGTATTCTTGATTTTCGTCTTATTTTTGCCTCTAGAATATCCCATTAAAATTTTTCCCAGGGGTGACTGAACACCCTGTATAAAAGAATATTTGACTTAAAACGTGAAGAAATTATTATTTAAAATAGCATTTCGATACTTTATTTGGAAATAATAGATTTGTCAAGTATTGAAGTTACTGTATTACTTGTAATATTACTACAGTGTTATAAAGAATATTATATTTTTGTCCCAATTTTAGCCAGAGAATAGTGACACCCTGTATATTTGTGATTTATATAAACCACTACTAAATTGTATATTCGAAATTATATGTAAAACATCAAATTATCTTTTCGCAACAAATCACTATCATTTTAATTTCATAATGAAATTTGTAATTTTACACATTAAAAAGATTTCAAACCATTTCAAAAGTGTCTCATTATTTCATTATTTCAAACACAGATTTATTATCTTCAAAATTATTCAAAAAAGAATAAAGCAAAAAAAGTAAAGCTAATTACTATCCTTTGTACTCTCGTTCTGCATATTTCGTGTTAGCGTACTTCGTCGTAGTTCGTATGCTATTATTTTAAGCAACAATTAGCGATCACGAGAGATAAATAAAACTAGGAAGAGGCCACAAGTAAAAGGAGATTGAGAATCACTGGCAGAGAATACGAATACATATTTTAGCGTTATTGCTACAAGTATTACCGGCAGGTTTATCAGAATGTTATCAATTACGTTGCCAAAAGGGAGTAGAATGCAAAGAGGAGCTTTATTTCCTCCAGATCGAACAATTAACTAGGCAAACTCGTATCCGAGACCTCGATAAAAGTAACAAAATCACTTGAGCAAACATCGCGGTCTCCTCTCGACTCTCCGACACGGAACAGTGGATACATATGCATCGGCGGCATATCGTATGCGCATCGATAAGATCGCTTTCGTAGATCAAAGCATCGCGAACCCCATCGAGAATGATAGATCGAAACTGAATCTCCGGGCAAGTGGACTCGAAACGAATCGAGTGGTGTTCGTTGGAGCGGCTGTCCGCTATCAGAATCGAGAGGAAAGCTGGGCGTTTGCCCGCGACCAACTTCCGGCTGCTTATCAAACGCTCTTCCGTCCAAACGTTCGTTTCGAGAATTCAATTGTAGACTCGCCTGTATACTATTCGACGAATATCTATTTATTTCTGACGCGACGCCTAAAATCTCACGATTTGCGTTTGCAACGCAAAATATGTGTAACCGTTCGAGAGTCATGGGATGGTTGGAAAATTGGTAAATATTTTTCGTGCACGATACCTCGGTTCTACAAATGTATCTTTGAATAGAAAAATGGATCGAGTAATTTCTACTCAGTCTTACGAGGTTTGACTAAAACATCCGACTCCAATTCTATCTACGATACATTTGGCACGCGATCTAAGTCTCAAAATTTATTTGACACGGTGAGTACTCCACCAGGAAAAGAAAAATTGGTAAATAAATACACGCGTCCGGAATATGTGTAAATCATAACCGGATTAAAATACTCGAGAAAACTAGACAAATCTTAAAATAAATCGCCTCTGAGACAAAGTTTGCTAGGTCAGGCTTAAACTCTGTTCGCCAATTTATCCTTCTATCGATGTTACGAACAGAGATTAAATATTATATAATTTACCGGGGAGGGGGCACGATTCTTCTGAAAGCACTGCAATAGAATTCCAGAGGCAGAGTCGTGTCACCAGTAATAATGGTCTTCGAAACCTTTTGACTTTTGCGTTGCTGTTAACTATGTTCGCACGAAACGAATCGAAAGAACGATGAAAGGAGGAATAATTCACGTCGGCGTAACATTGCCGTACCGTTCTGTGACGTTAATCTGTAACAAATGCTTAACAACAGTACGCAACGAAGCTGATTAAGTAATTCCATCAAAAATCAATTTCATTGGTTGCAACAGGGGGTTCGTGGCGAAACCGTTCGCCATTAGCAACGATTATTTGCAGTCATCGCGGCCATTTGAAAATTACTCGATCGAAACGGGTACGAATATGCAGCCGAACCGATTAATCCGTCATTCTGATTTATTTCTCCGTTGGCGGGCCCGCGTTTGGACGCGCGGCGCAGGACCGACGAGTAGCGTTATCGCGTGACAAAGCGCGTATAGGTGAACGATAGACGGTCCGTCGCACCCGTGAATATTCATCCGACCCGCTAATTGGCGATACAATGACTATTCATGAATCAACGATTTTCAATAGCTGTTATTTGACGTATGAACGAAAGGCGGAGCAACAACGAGAAAAGTAAGAACAGAGGATCGACATAGAACAGGCACAAAGAAAAACTGAAAGGATAGAAGGGATTCGATGAAACAAAGAAAATCGATGCAAGAGAAACCCCAACCGATAGATTTACAGACAAATGAAACAATTTGGATCCAAAAAGAGATAAAAGCGTTGGGATCGAGTATCGAATAGAAGGTTCTAACAGGTTTGTCATCCTCCACTTGGATAACAAAGGCAATAGATGCAAGAGGAACTCCAACCAATTGATTGACAGAGAAATTAAGCGATTTGAATCTAAAAGAAGACTAAAGAATAGGGGTCGAATATCGAATACAAGGTTTAACAGGTTTACTATCTTCTGGTTGGATGACAAAATAAATTGAGTTAATAAGACTCGTCACAGTAAATGAAATAATTTGGATCCAAAAAGAGACAAAAGCGTAGGGATCGAGTATCGAATAGAAGGTTTTAACAGGTTTGTCATCCTTCAGTTGGGTACACAGGTTGTCTCCACAGAGACAATAGATGCAAGAGAAACTACAACCAATTGATTGACAGAGAAATTAAGTGATTTGAATCTAAAAGAAGACTAAAGAATAGGGGTCGAATATCGAATACGAGATTTAACAGGTTTACTATTTGGATAACAAAATGAATTGAGTTAATAAGACTTGTCACAGTAAATAAAACAATTTGAATACAAAACGAGACAAAAGTATAGGGATCGAGTATCGAATAGAAGGTTTTAACAGGTTTATCATCCTTCACTTGGGTACACAGGTTGTCTCCACAGAGACAATAGATGCAAGAGAAACTACAACCAATTGATTGACAGAGAAATTAAGCGATTTGAATCTAAAAGAAGACTAAAGAATAGGGGTCGAATATCGAATACGAGGTTTAACAGGTTCACTATCTTCTGGTTGGATAACAAAATAAATTGAGTTAATAAGACTCGTCACAGTAAATGAAACAATTTGAATACAAAACGAGACAAAAGTATAGGGATCGAGTATCGTATAGAAGGTTCTAACAGGTTTGTCATCCTCCACTTGGATAACAAAGGCAATAGATGCAAGAGGAACTCCAACCAATTGATCGACAGAGAAATTAAGTGATTTGAATCTAAAAGAAGACTAAAGAATAGGGGTCGAATATCGAATACAAGGTTTAACAGGTTTACTATCTTTTGGTTGGATAACAAAATAAATTGAGTTAATAAGACTCGTCACAGTAAATGAAACAATTTGGTGTAGGGTTATTTTTATTAGTTGTATGTCTGGTGAGTGAATGTAGTGTGATGTAGGCTTAATGTTGGTAGCACTGGCACGCGAGGAGATCTACGCGTCGGTTCCATTGTCTTGTGAAAGTACTGCAAACAATTATGTTATCTATATATTAAATATATAAAGTATAGAGATCGAAAAAATTAAATGAAATAAAATTTCAAATGAAATTTTCTATAAAAATAATTGCAACTAGAAATAACCTTTGCTGCTCCGTAATTTTTAGGAATTTTATTCAATGGAACGTACGTTTTATGAAATAGGGCAACTGTATATTTTGAATAATGTGCCACATATACATACGTGAAACTGAATTATAATTTATATTAGAGCTGGTATTCTGTTCGAATAATTCAACATTTGAATACTTAGTGAATGTTCAAATGCTGTGAATGAACTTGAAATATTTCGAGATTAAAATGTTATTATTTAAAGAATGTTGTTTATACTAAGGCTTGTTCCAATAAGTTAATATTCAAATAAGACAGTACTCGTTTACTTGCATTAAGCTTGGAACTCTGTTTAAATATTACAGAAGTACTTGATCATACGGGTTATTATAACACAAGTTTCCATTGATTATTCAAGCAATACAATTTGATAAATAAAATATTTGATGTTTCGATTAATAACCTGGGCTCATCTTTACAACAATAAAGTATAGAAATACTTTTCTACCCTAAACGAAATATGTGTCTATACGGGTTAAACAATTTAAAAAGAACAAGACAATTAACACATAGTAACAAAGGAGAAAATAATAAAATAAGTGTATAAATTCACGAAACATGAATATTAATGGCAAAATAAATGTTGGTTTAGTAAAATTAAACGTTATTGTATGAAGCAGAGAAAATTAACAATTTTTGTTGAATTTTGTTATATCTATTATCACATTTTATTGATTTAGAGACAGCCATGTAAAAATGTCAAATAGTACGATATAAACAATTGATCGGTATTGTGTTTCTTTTAATTTACAGGTGTACTTAATGGATGACCACGTTACTGCTCGAAATCGTTAAACATTTCGTAGTTTCAAACTGATATTAAATTTTACTGCTCGAATAACCACCAAGGACTTGTGTTTTTAACGATATTCGTTGATCGTAGAAATGTCGCGGAAATTATGGTTCCTGGGTAATTGCTCGCGCGTAATTCGAGTAGATCTCCCCCTAACAGCTTTTTCTTTCACTCCTTCGCCTTCCCCGCGTTACTATAGCTCTCTCTCTCCATCGTTCCTTCCTCGATAATCGCGCAAAGTAGCCACGGATGCAGTAATCGCACATGTCGAACATAAATTCGTGCGCGCTTGCGTCGACAAACAACGACGGTGTGCAAGAACGCAGACGTAGTGCCTCCCCCGCGACGCTCTGCGACGCCCGGCTGAATTCCCCGTCATCGGTATTGGTCATCGTCGATGACAAAGCCATCAGGGGATTTGCTCTCGATAAACCGTTTCGAATCGACTTTAAATTGCATACGAAAACATTTCAACAATCGAATCTGTCTTTTTTCAACAGCTTAACGAAACACAAAAACATTGATTATACATATTTTTATTGAAACATTAAAATATGGATTTTCGATTAATTAGAATATATATTCATATCGATACGTCGATCGAAAAATCGAAATAATATTTACGAGTTCCGTAATTTGAGTTTGAATTGGTATGTTTTCCTTTGGCTACAAGAAAATTATTTTAACCCTCTCGAACGTGGCTCCTCAACGCAATTTTCTACTTTCGTTCAACGATAAAATTTTTAATGCATTCACAAGAGGACCTAAATAATCAATTTTTGTGGTAAGTTAAAGAAAATGAATCTGAATAGTCACAAATAATATTATATATTGTCCTTATGATCGAAGAAAAATATTCTAGTGTATTTGATCAATTATGTTTTGGAGAAAGTGAACTTTGAGATATCATATCGTACGACGAGCAATAGAGCAACGCTTTGGACGATCAGTATAAGTAGAAACGGTGGTTCATGGACAGACACGTGAAACAGATCAAATTCGATCGTACGTCTCTCCAATTTAAAAAATTCAATTATCACGAAAACAAAACATTCTACGAAGAAATTGTATTCTATTTATTCCTTTATGTAGAATCATCCATTTTCTTTGTTGTACCAAGATTATTAGGATATTCTGTATTAAGAGTAAAAGTAACAAAAAAATAAAACAAATTAAATATTTTTTATCGTTCAAATCTTGTTTTTTAGCACTAAGTTAAAATATACAGCTTTCACAACAAGCAAAATGCTTCATCTTGTGAATTAATGTACCAACAAAAAGTAGGTTATTTTCTGAACTACTGTTCGTTAAGTTATTGTTATATTAAACTACCGCGCTGTGGAGAATGTAAAAATTTATAACATCGTTATTATATTCGTAACTTTGTGTGTATAGTAACAGCCTCGCGGTCTGACAAAATTAAGTAGAAAATTCTAAAACTGGTCAGTCTATATCATCGTGTATTAGTGTAAATCGAAATTCATTGCGTACTTCTTCGATCGACTAAATCGGCACTTCCAATCGTTTGTACTGTGACAAAATTTGTAATAAATAATGAAATTAGTTTATATATATCATATGGATATACTGCAGAGAATGTTTCTTATTTCCTACTTATGTGAACCAAAGATTTCATCAATATAAAACAATCATCATCAGAAACCTTGGTCAAAAACTTGAATTTTAGAACCTATGAATTAAAAACTATAAATTTTATTCGTTTTTAAAAATACTTTGATACCTAAATATCGTAAGCCTTGTAGGGAATAACTAGATTCTATCGACCATAAACATTCGTTTAATCATTGTTTATTTTTGTGCATAATTTATAAATTGAATAGAATATATAAAGTTCGTTACTATCCATGAGGAGGGAGGCTTCTAATCTATCCCTCATGGATACAGGTATCTTACATGTATTATAATTCACATTTGCTGTTAAAAGTGGATTTGGGTTATTGAAATTGTTCGAAGAAAATTCTCATCTTAAGAAACTGAAGCGGCAAATTTGTAAAGGCAGAGGACGCTAAATCCCCACGAAATCCCACGAAAAGTGATCAAAGCATAAAGATCCACGGAATACAGTACGGGCAGAAATTCAAACAAACGAGTTCGAGGAGACAGATTCGAAGAAAGCGTCGCAGAGAATCTGATCTCGAGCGAGGGATCGAGCAGAGTCGGATCTAAATACTGAGAAAAGGATTGTGGTACCGCGATGTCCAAACATGATACATATATCGCTGTTATTAGTAAGTCTTTCGTACAGTTGTTTTCTTTTCTTTAAACGTTACTGCTTTCGCCCGTCAACGGCAATAAAAAATGTACGAAACGAACGACGCCCACGTGTCCCGAAAACGCGAAACGAAAGTTCCAGTGCCGCGGGATCGTCGATTTTGATGCAACCGAGCATCGAACGAACGAAAACGCGTCTCTGGAAGGGCGTCATTCCCTCAAATCGAAGTTTATTTAGCCTGGGTTTACAGCTCACTCTGGATTCACTTAAGCTCGAATCGCCGCAGGAATCGCAGCGATGTCGTCCCATGCGATTCGGAATTTTGGATCCGTTCCAAGCGACCTTTGAATAGTCTCCGAAGGCGCGGAACGAAGAGAGGGGAACGTTAGCGATCGGAGGCTGGCCCGCGGAAAAATTTACGACGACAATAAACTTCGTCCACCGTGCGGGGGAACAGGATTATAACAAAAAAAAAAAAAAAAAGAAAAAAAAAGAAAAGGGAGAAAAAGACGAAGAAAGATGAAACCAGTGAATTGTGTGCCCAAGACGCTGCACAATTATCCAAGATGTTTCGGCTACTGAACTGTTTTCGAAAAGAAATTCACTCCCCCCTCCCCCATATCTATCTCTTACACCACGATCGACAGTAATAATACGAACAGCTGACAAATTATACGATCGCGTGTAACAAGATGCGGAAAAACATTCGAATTTCGAAGGAACACAAATATTTACTGTTTCAATAATATTTTGTCTATCTGTGTTAACGGATTGCAGTTTGAAACAGTTTTGTAATTATTAGTAACCTAAAAAGAAGGGTCAAATTGTACATACAAAATGGTCACCATCTGTTTTATTGAGTAAAGCGTCGGAAAAATACTTGAACTCTCTTCTGTATGATTTATTCATTTGATAACCTAATGAGAACAGTCTGCAAAAAGTCATCGAGGAATTCAAAGGTACTTAGGTATTCCTTTGTGAGGGTTTCAGCCACTATCTAATTTAAATATAAATTGTTTCATGACGTACAAATAAGCAATGATTTTCCTTTCGAATGACGAAATAAAATTCATGCAACGGGGGATTAAAACGCTCAAACTTGAACAAAGAATACGGAAACGTGACCCTGCATTTGCAACGGTTGGTAAAGTTTAATTTTCGATAGAAAGATCGAAGGAGGCAGGAAAAAGAGCTACTGCGAGGAAACTGGATTCGGAGAAGCTCGATTTTCGACTCTTTGCTCCGCCTAATGGCGGGCAGAATAATGGTCTAACCCTCCAGATGGGGGTGGAGGAGTGGCAAACATTTCCGAACGTGGCGTGTTCGCGTGGCCGACGCAACTGTTGCACGCACACGTGTGCCAATTCGCGATTCCTGCGTAGAAATTAACGACACGTAGCGAGTGACCCTCGAGTTTCCACCCTTCGAGGCCGCGGAGGGGTGTTTAAGGGGTTGCGCGAGGTAATTAACGCGCTCATAGCTACGCGAAATTTGAAACTTCCGGTAGCATCTTGAAAACTGGCGAGAAAATAGTAAATTCTATTATAAATATTTCGTCGTCTTATGTTCAGTGATACGAGTATAAAGTTCTCAAAGTTTCTTTTCTAAGAGGAGTTGATTACTTATTGATTTATATTCAAAATCCTTTGATGATACTTTAAGCATAAGAAATACTATTATATGTACTAATAAATCGTTTATCGATGAAATATTTTGCTTCTTTCAGTTATTAACTGTCTTACCAATACGAGAATGAGTTCTTTTATTTCTTGCTCAAAATACAATCATATAATTATTAAGAATATAATTTATTAGGTATTTGAGCAATAAATAACTCGTTGAATTATTTAGCTGCGCATGGCACTATACTATAACATAGTTTTGCTGTAGTATTATAATTAATAGCTTAACACGTTTGTAGGCACTTATCTTTGGTATTATTTACAGATGTTTAAGCCTGAATTTGTCAAATTCTACACATTTACTTTGATACAATACAATATGCTTAATATACACTATCGAAAGCATAATTTTAATTTGGAAGGTCAAAAATGCAACTTTATTAAACGAAGTATTTTGCGATGGAATTATGCCCATCCTTTACTTCATCGAAAGGTCATCAACAATTTGGCAAAAGCACGATGTGTTGCATTTTTAGTTAACTATATACTTCGAATTTAGTATCATTGGCAAGACTGAAATCATTATTTTAGACATGACGGCGCAATATAAGGTTGCAAGCAAATGACGATAACGTTCATTGAAAAAGCGCAGACGCGACATCAACATAGCGATCGAGAAATATGAAACAATTTTATTCTAATTTTCCAAATAATATAGTTGAATATTCGTTTGAATAATTTGTTTATACTCTATAAAATGCCCTATCTTCACGCGTAAAAATATCACCTCGTCAAAACGAGGACTATTAAAAGGTGCACCGATTTATTAATCAAATCTTCTCTAACTGTTCTTTATTTTCAAAAATAGTTTGACATCGTACAAATTACACGATTGTTAAAAATTTTACTTTTATTTCACAACGAAAGTAAATACGTGTTCCCTCTTCTCTTTATTCAGTTTTTATATTAAAAAAAGGGTTCTGTCTGTATTATGAATAAATATATAAATATAGGTAAAATCGCCGAGAGATAATCGTTTGGAAAGTAAGTGAATAAGTATTACCGATAGCGAGAATTAGAAGAGGTTGGGTAAAGTAATAGCATATTATTACATTATGGTTCGAAGAACAACGTCGAAAACTGACTGTATTCGGTGTGTCCAGAAAAAATAATTAATTCCAGCGATATTCGTATCGGAGTCGCGGTCGCTCGTTTCCCGAAAACGTCCTCAAGGTTTCCTAGCTTCCCAGAGAATTCTTTTTCCTTGTCAAACGGCTACAGAAATTCTCGGAAACGCTCATTAAGGCCTGCACGAGACTCGCATTTCGCGATGCGTGTATCTCGATATATTTAGAGTGTGGGTGAATCACTGTTTGGCGGCCGAGCTCACCGACTCCGGCAGTTAAACCGCCGATTTCAGAAATAACGGCTGTGGAAATTAATAACCCGTCTCGTTGTATCGCGACAGGCAGGCGAATGATCGAGTTCGCATTCCGTTTCGTTCGAAATCGGCTACATCGTTATTCATTTTTCCAAAATAACGATCGACCAATCGAGTAATCAAGAAGAAGCTTAGGAATGTTTTTCCATCGATTTTTCTGCTACTCTGGATATATTAAAGTGCTCCAAAATATACTCCGCGATTCAGATCACTTTTCAATTTTTTGTTAAAATCAATTATTGGAAAGATGTGCTAATTCAGAAAATGAGCAAAAAGATAAATGCTTTGAGGTTTTCAAAATATAATCCTATAATTACCATTGTATACCTATTTCAAACAGTCTTCTGACTGTGGAAACAATTGTTAATGCGAATTATATATTAGAAAATAATTTCAAGCTAAAATTTCAAAACGTATCTTTTGCAGCTCAATTTTTGCATTCACCATGCTACTCCTTTCCCAGCGAATAGCATAGATCATAGTAGAGAAATTATTTTTTATCGCGGTTATGCGAAGAAGATGTGGGGAAAATGTATCTTCGAATATCTCGTGGTTGTACAACTGAATTTACACGATACGATAATTTTAATTACAGACTAAATGCCATTATTTGACATTTCGATTGGCCTAAACGCAGACCTAGCAGTATTATAACCTGCACGTAACATCAGTGATAAAGAACGATCGACTGAAATGCGATATTTGAAAACTTCGACTATTAGGTTAAATGTAACAAAAGATCGAAATATTTTGCGATTTTAATTCATTTCAGTCTTTGCTACTCGTAAATATAAAATCTTTAAAGCGCACACGACAGAAATTTATTTTTATTTGTTAGAAAAATGTGAATATTTATTAGAACTACTAGTTTTCACGAAAACAGTAAAATAGTAATCAAACCTAGTAACATTAATCTAGAAAATGTTTCATCGAAAATATCATTCTTGCATATTAATTGTGCGCTACTTTGGCATGAAAATTATAATGATACTTTCATTTAGACACTTTATCGATGCGAATACTTAACAAACTGTTGTTTGATAATGAAAGGCTGCTGTCACTTGTCTACGAAACAATATCAAAGTCAAAACAACTGGATAATTGATCGCCAGAAGAGACCTATTCAACGAGATGATCGAGCTTGATTCAGTAGAATCTCCATTATTCAAAGTAATAGGCAGACACGACTACTATATTATATTCGGTTAAGGTAATCTTCCGATAACGAAACATTTATATTTCTGACGCTGGTCATTATTCTTTAATATTTACGACAATATAATACAAACAATTTTTTTTTAAATTAACGAGACTTCCATTTTGTGATTGCTGCGTCCCACTTTTAAATATTCCCACGTGGTACTGCATGCCTTTTGTGTCTCAAACCATCTAAGTTTTCTTTTCCAGTGTCACGAATGCTTAGACAATTTCTGATATAAATACTTTCAATTCCAGGCAATTTGTATTCTTCAATGTATCAACTGTCATATCGCTTTATCATTATTGTTTGCACCGAATCGTTCTAACAATCAATTTTTAACGTTGTGAAAGAATGTGTAAATAAGAAAATTCCTGTCAGATAACTCGGAGATCTGTATAATGGAAATCCTGCATGTTTCTTGGAAAATGAGATTTATTGAAGAATATTTATGACATGCAATTCTTATCTTATATCGTATCCGAGTAACATCCTTTCAATATGAAAACGTAGAATTTTAAACGAAACGAGCATACATATATAAAAGAAATCTATTTGTTTAGAGGTCGAAGAGTGCTCCAAATTTTTTAACGCCAGCGTATACAAGGCGTTCCAGTAATTGTGATACTATGTACAAAAGTATAATCAAAATCCTTCTTTATTTGTAGAATAGGCGTGCAATTGAATACGATATCCCTGGCGCGTCTGTCTATGACACGCTGTTTCTACTTTTACTGATGCCCAGTTAGTACTTTACTCCACGTTTACCTCAACAATTTTTGTAGTTCAATATCAACAATGTTTTTAAATAATCTAAAATGTATCCCTTTTCTAATAAAAAGAAAAATTAAATTCTATCACGGTTTCCAAATCTATAAATTTACAGGTCGTAGCCAATACGATAAAATTTAACAAAATCCCATCCGTTTTCGAATTAGACTTTTAGGAAACAATCATGCAGACAATTTTTTTAAATAATTCACAATACAAAAAAAAAATTCGTATACCCTCAAGACTTTTGGGAAAAAATCATGCATACAATTTGTTTAAATAATTCACAATACATCCTCCTACTAAATAAAAATTCGTTTTCCTTGTAGACTTTTAGGAAAAAATCATGCAGACAATTTGTTTAAATAATTTACAATATACCCTCGTAGTAAAAAGAAATTCGTTTTCTTGGAAGACTTTTGAGAAAAAATCATGCAGACAATTTGTTTAAATAATTTACAATACATCGTCTTACTAAAAAAAATTCGTTTTCCTCGACGACTTTTAGGAAAAGATCATACAGACAATATTTTTAAATAATTTAGAATATACCCTCGTAATAAAAAGAAATTCGTTTTTCTCGAAGACTTTTGAGAAAAAATCATGCAGACAATTTGTTTAAATAATTTACAATATATCGTCTTGCTAAAAAGAAATTCGTTTTCCTCGAATAATTCCCTAAAACAGTATATTTTTCAGTGGAACGGAGGTGACCAATGACGCTTCCATCCGCGATGGCGGGTAAGAATAACCCATAACAATAATAATAATCTGTACACTATAAATTACAGCGTATAGTGAAGGTATAATTGCAAAAACACCTGTGCCACGTGTTAAACTCTAACGCACGATCAGCCCCTATATAAACCCACCTCTCAGCCCTATTCTTTCCGTCTTCGGAACGAGTTCTCGCGGCGTTCGGGACTCGTTACTTGGTTCGTAACGCGTTTTAATAAGGCGACGGGACGAACGGCAAATATACACGCGGCTCGGTGCACCTGCGCTCGATTATAGTCACCACCTAAGCGGTCGTGTTGCCTGCCGGCAGCTCGTAAAACGGGTGAACCCCGGAGGTCTAGACCAGCCCTGGACTAGACCAACGAGACGACGCATCCGAAATAAGCCTCTATATTCTATTTCGAGGCAGACACGCCGCGCGATACAGTTTCTCGTGTCAGTGGAATACGGCAATGATTCCCTCGTTGGCCCGTTTTCACGTTCCCGGCAATTATCCACCGACCCGTCTTTCATTTCTGCAGCTTTTCTCATTCCAACGAGTCAGGGAATTTTTTCAACCAGCCAACTGCTAATGTTTAGGACCGCGTTCTTTTATTTCTCTCCTTTATCGTCGAGCATCTCTCTTGGTAAATCAGACACGATTCTCTGAAAAATGCCGTTTCTCGTTTTTACCCCGAACTTTGACTTCCAGAGGATCCTTCGGTTCGCCGTATTGTACGATTAAGCGTACGTAACTGACAATTTTGTCGTTTAACGCGTTCAGTGACGCGTCGCCCACGTACGGATGACAGGATCTTTCCACTCAGCAGGGGAGGACGCGAACTGTCCGACTTTGAATTTAACGTGCTTTTGCGGAATGATAGCAGAGCGATCCCTTTTGACGTATACAAAATATTAGGCGTAGTTATTCAATGGTTTTTAAGATATAAGTAATTGAAGTGTGGCGATTATAAGTTCTGCGTAATGTCTCGTTAAATTTAATATTAATTCATTTTGTAAGTTTTTGTGTATACTATGCGATAGATTGAATTGTTTGCAAGTGTCGTGCAGTTTACACCAGGCCGCGACACTTACAGGCGATTCATTGTAGTGTGTGAGCGACATTAGACCCTGGTGAACGCAATCCTCCTAACTGCTACACGGTATTGCAACATCAATAAACTCCTACTTGCTACATATTTTCTTGCAATACAAAAATACACAAAAACTCATGAATTTGATTAATATTACATTTTACGACTTATCCTGTGAACAGTCGATGGGTTTATATTAACTTATAAATTGTATCTACACTTAATATTTTACATAAATCAAAAGGGATTACTCACTACTATTATTCTCCAAAAGCACATTAAAATTGAAGACGAACAGTTTGTGTCCCCCCCTTGTAAGGGGATAAAAATATTAATTTCCAACGTAAAATTTTAAGGAAATTGAATCTCGATAGAACCTGCAAATTTTTACGAGGTTATATGAGTGTATAAATAATTGAATTGAAGAATTATTGTATATTATTTCTCTAAATAAACTCCTCCGTTCTGTATACTACGCAATGCCAAACCACATTCTCCAAGTTTATATTTATGTGAATAGCGTCTTCGTATAACACATTGAAGATGTAGATTAGCTAATCTATACCTTTCTCCTATTTTGCAAACAATTATGCAAGATTTAATATCAAATTTTCACAAATTGACGTTTGTGAAATGTTGTTTAGTATTTCAGGTTAATAGATCCCTGATAATAGCTAAGTTTTAAATCAAATAAACATAGATTAACTACTTGCACGTCAAAGATAAGAAAACAACGTTAATTGTACATAATTAAAATAAAAAATAACAAATATGAGCTTGCGTTCAGGGTCTATTTTGATCTAAATATGAATTTCGTTAATTTCTATTCCTCTATAAGGTAATTTCTACATTATTATATTTGTTAATTTTGTATTAATTGTTATCGTTCACTTTTACAAATTCACGTTATTATCGTTGTTCGGTAAAAACTAAAGTATTAAAATGAACAGTTTCTATGGGTCAAAATGGTTAATACGTCCACGTTTCTTGTATGAATAAATGTACCCCCGTGCTTATTATTGTTATTTTCCAATTCTACGCACATTTGCTTGTAATCTGACGTGTAATGAATGGTGCTAGCCCGCTCGAAAAATGGCTCGTACAATATTTCTGAGCGTCGTAAAATAATTGTACACCTGCGGCGCGCGACATGGTAGCAAAGTATAAATTGGCCGTCGGGCCAAAATGAGTTTGACATGCCTGCTCCGTAGGATAACCCCGTCAGTAGTTGACTACCTAATTGTTGATCAGTTTCTGAAAATCACCGTCAAAACAAAATCCGATGCCACGTATCGATAGTCGAATCAGACGTGTGTTTCAAAGCTTTGGAGATTGGCCCGTTGGCTAGAGCTTCAGGTTTCATCTCGAATTAATAAATTTGGATCATCGACGGACTTGTGGAAATCTATAATTGTTCGCGAAGTACACACATTGATTTATTTAACTGAGAGAAAAGACGTTTTTGGCATACAGAGTAGAAAAAATGCATGTTGACAATCGCTCAAAGTAAACTGAGAAAGATGAGAAAAGTAAGTTGATAATGATATTATTAGGTTATCCCATATGTTCGAATTTTGTATTAGAATTTTAACCGACATTTTAAACATACTATTGAGTTTTATAAAAAACTGTAATCCCTTCTACGTATTGTATTTCCTCAAATCTTCTTTGATTTTGAATTAAACTGTTATGCAATAGTGTTTTTAGTACATCGATATTTTCAAATTTGTTACCCACCAAAAAGTATTGCGATACACACGATAAATTATAATAATGATGCACCTTCCAATTCAGGTAATTTTTCACTATTAATAGTTTCACTATTTACGCCAGTACCTAGTAATCAGAAGCTAATTCATACAAGAACATGTGTTACCATTTATTTACAATTTAAAATTATTCACCGTGTAACGCCTTTCGAAACATTGTCCAACGTGCAGTTCGTGCATTCTATCGCATGTTTCACGTTTATAAAGCTTTCCTCTTATTTTTCCTTGTTCTTCGCGATTAAGGCACAAAAAAATCAATAGCATACAATAGGGAAGGATAATTAATTAAACCGTTTAAAAACTTAAAAAAATCTATAAAAATGACAGAGAGTTTTTTCATTCCTCTAATATTACAAATAATGACAATATAAATATATTATGATTTTTAATACTAATAACTGTAATATTACAAGTCATAATGTTATAAGAAGATAAATATAACAGGAGTTAGTAAACTATGTTGAGTCCGTTTGGATTATATTCGGTTAAGAATGAAACTTAAACGAAAGATTTACGAATGAATCTAAAATTCGTATTCGTTATTTACGAATAAAATTTACTATTTAAATAACCCTACTTTTTAAGATTCTATAGCTTTTCGAGAAATCTTCCAGAAACCCAAACTCCAAACTTAGGTCCCGGATACTTAGTCCAGTGCTCCAGTTACTTTTTTCCGCTGAATTCCGCGCGCAGCTGCTCGAAGATCGTACTTTAATGATTAGTCATCGAAAATGTATCGAATCGCGAATCTAGATCTATCAGAGGATTTACGCTCAGTTAGTGATGAGCTATTCGAATCACGGTTTTGAAATAGTTCGACCAGTTATTTTTGCGACTTTGTGTGTGTGTGCAAACAGTCTAACACTCCTAAATCTATCAAGATCTTCAAGACTCAAGGTACCCAAGCCATTCAAGAGATTTTCGCGATATACATTTAAGAAAAAAAGTATTCATACACCAGTAGGTGCATTATTTTGAATGTCGATAATTTAATCTACAGAACATAAATTTAACAGTGAAATATAGTAAAATGCAAAACATTGACGCAGCTTCCAAATGATGTATTATTTCATTAAAATTGAAGCATCTTGATACAAATTACGTAACAAAATTCTTCGCGAATACGTAAATGCCATCTATCGATAAAAAATGTATAAATAATTGAATGAGGGCATTTGTTTTTGTTTTTAAGCGTAGATTGCGTTTTAGTCTTTGCATAGTAGCGCAAACAACGATAAAAGACCGAAATATTATGAAAATGAATATTTTAGAAGAATGGGTGAACTGGTAGGAAAAAATCATGCGACCATTCGAAACATTATAAGTAAATATAAGACACAGGGAGCGCTAGAAAATAGGTGTCGATTTAAACGATCACCAAAGATCTAAATGATAGAGATGAACGATTTGTTGATCGAAAAATCGAAGAAAATCCATTTAAAATTCGTTTGTTCCAAAAAGATAATAAGCTTAAGTAAGCTGGATATTTCTCACGCATTGCTGGGAAGAAACTATACGTTAATAAGATAAATATGCAGGAAAAGTTTGAATTTGCAAATAAATATATAAATAAGCCGTTAGAGTTTTGGAAAACCGTTATTTATTCCAACGAGAGTAAGTTCAATATTTTTGGAACACATGGAAAACATTTAGTATGACGAGAAAAAAGCTTTAAATCCATAGAATATAAGGGCTACGATAAAGCACGATGACAAGAGCATCGTGGTGTGGGGCTACATGGCCGCCAGTAGTTTGGGCAATTTGCATTTTATTGAAGGAATAATAAATAGATATAATTATCTGAATATTTTGGAATTGAATCTGAAACAAAGTGCAGAAAAATCAGGGATATCGGATTGTTTCCAACAAAACAATGATCCCAAACACAAGTCTCACTCAGTTGAAGAAAACACTTCCACAGTCACCAGATATTAACGTTTTAGAATGCACATGAGAAGAACTGAAACATCGCGATAAACAAATGTGTTATAAGAAGAATGGACAAGAATCGTTGAAAATGTAACAAATAATTTGTAAACCGTAGTAGGCAATGAAGGACATCCGACGAAGTATTGATTCATTCATTAATTTGTTATTTTGGTTAGTAATTCAAGAAAGTATCGTACGAATACTTTTTCTGTACTCGTTGAGAATTTCGTTATATAATTTGTAATGAGATGATTAAATTTTAATAAAATCATCATTTAAAAACTGTGTTAATTTCTTACATTTTACTATAACTCGACGTCAAATTAATGCTCTGTAGAAAAGATTATCGATGCCCAAAGTAGAGAACGTACTAGCGTATGAAAACCTTTTTCGCGTAGTGTCTATAAATTCGAACCGATTCGAGGCGGTTGAAATCTCATCGCTAGGCCCAGCGTCCACGCGGCTCCTCTTCACGGCGGTGTCAGAGCGCGCGTGATTCACGTCTCCGCGTTGTTGAACGCGTCTCGGCAAGTGTCGCCGCCACTCGGGAATCTCGGGAACCGCTTCAGGGATTCCCCTACCGCCTGTCGAATCGCGACTCCTGGAGGGGGCCAGGGAGCACGGTGTCGAGAGCGGGAGGGGAAGTGACGCGAGTCATGGCAAAACTTTTGTCCATTCACGGTCGACACGCTCCTAATTGGGAGTACGCTTCGTGGTCTCGTTCCACGCGCACGGCTGCTCCGTGGAAAGGCGACCGGACGCGACTGTCTCTCCTCTCCGAATTTTCTCTCGTTCGAACGTCTCCCCGGAGCTAATTATTGGCCCGTTCGAGTGATTTCCCCCCAAGGTTCCTCCCCGTCGAATCGCATTCCCAGCCGTGGTTTTCGTTGGAAATCGAGAAACGTCCAACGTAACCTCGACTCCTCGCTTCAAAGTAAATCAATCTCGGCGGACAGGTATATTTTCGCCCGATCGACGGACGCTCGACGAGGAATTTCTTAACGAACGCGTCGATTCCGGGATCGCTGTCGATCGACCCCATCGTGCACCTGTTTCCACTCTGCCTCTTGCTATATTTACTTCGGTAAAATCGACGCGCGATCGACGGATTCGGGGAAACCTATCGATGAACTTTCAGCCGCTATCAACGAACCCGAGAACCCATACGACCGGAAACGTGGATCTACTTCGCGCAGCCTCGATATTACCATTTTCTACCTATAATTACGAATAGATAATAAATACAGCGATCGTATAGCGGTTCATTCGATCGAACGGTGGTTCATTTGTTATTCCTTCGTTGTGAAACATTTCCTTTCGCGATTCAAATTCTAATTGCTATTATACGAGTAACGAATAAACGGTGGAATAATAAATATTCTCGACTTCGCGGGCCTAGAATTAATACCAAGGATGTATATTTTTACCCATAAAATAATACATACAATCACACGATTTTTCTAATTTTATGCATTTAGTTATTTTTATACATTGTAATAAGTAGATACTAGAGAATTTTCTCCATACATTTTATAAACTGTATCTTTCAAATCGATTTGCAAATATTCTTCGCATTTTCGCTGATTCACATATTCGTTGAAAATGGTTTTTTACGTAGGAAAGAATTGTCAAATATTAATAATATGTTTCGTTTATGGGCTCATGACGTAAAATATATAAACTAAAGAAAAATCTACAAGAATCAGAAAATTCAGGTAAAAATCATCCTTGTCAACCCTTTGTACTAAACATCTGTCAAACCCTTACTGCCTACAAAAACGAACTACTTTATTTGAAAAATTAACAATTTCACCTATCCTGCTATTCTTCAAATTGACAGTTTGCCTTAACTCAACTCCTAAGCATTCGACTGTAAATCATGATCGACTCTGTGCAACGCAAGAATTTGACAAATGATTCGAAGAAAGAAATCAACGTAAGCGATGCCACCCACTACACTGCTTTAACATTTGACACATTCTTCTCACGCGAGCTCTTCGATCAAAGAAAAATCCTCAACGTTGGCATTCGACGTCAAAGGCGAGTTGCTGTGCCTGTTTCGCGGAAAGTATTTTGTTTTATTTTAAGTTGACGATTCACCGACCATTGACAATTTACCAGAAACGTACTCGACTTTGTCACGAAACTGTCCGTCGTCGGGGAGCGCGTACGGTCGATCGAGGAATTAAAAATCGTGTCCGACCACCATCGACGCACGTGGGAATGTCTCGATCGCGGTTCTCGATCATCGCGAGAAGAATCCAAGGCGGAAAATCGAGGCATCGCCTGACCAGTTTAATCGCACACGACGGTACGCGAAGTAGCTTTGGCTTTCGGCGTTTTCACTTTCCTTCGAAACGTGTCAGCAGGTTATACCGCTTCATCGATCCTCTCACTACGACCTTTCCGCACCACGTCTGTTGCGATTACGTCCGAGTGAATTAAGTCGGGAAAGGGGACGCGACGACAGGTTTTGTCAATAATTGTCTCCGCGTTTCATAAATTCGACGATGAAATTTTCACCTAGGACGGGACAGGGGGAATAAGCGCAAGCAACTTCCGAAAACAACGTTCAAAATTCCCTCCCCCGGAAATTTGTTGCAACGAACCTTCCCGCTTTCCGGGAGGTTCGAGCCACGTTCCGGCGTCATTAACCCTCGGCCTAATCAATAGACATAATTATGAAACTATGCGGTATTAATAGTCCCGACCCCGGTCAGGTCATAATCTCGTACCGGTACGAGACTAATTCGCGCGTTATTAAGCAGCCGTATTTTATCGAAAAACACACGCCTGGTGCCCCAAGATCCCCGTACGTGTACAGATTTAGGTTCAACTATGCGAATTCGTCAATATAGTTAACCGAAAAATTCGATCAGCCCTGTCATCTATGAAAATGCTCCTCGAAACTATTTGTAATTCTTCCAAGAAAATACTCTTTTATAAGGTGTTATAGGTACGTGTCAAGCAACCAAAAAATTAGATTAGGTAAAATGCTCTTCGAAACCATTCCTTGTAATTAATTCTTCGATCAAAATGTTTCTCTATATGATAATTAATCAAAGAATTGGAACAATCCGATAAGTTGTGTCACGAGTGAAAATGCTCTTCGAAACGATTCTTTCTAATTTATACTAATTCTTCGATAAAAATATTTGTCCATAATATGTTATACACGATAATATTCGTTGTTCGATAAGTTGTGTCATGGGCAGAAATGCTCTATTCCTTGCTATTTATATCAATTCTTCGAATAGAATATTTTTCCATAAGAACGTATCACGACATTATGATTTTGGAATACTTTGATATTTTACGTTACTTTTAATCCTTTACCGCGTAATACGACAGGATACCTAACGGAAACAATGCATGTGTAACGTTTATCAGCTTGAACATCTAAACAATCATAAAATAAGTGTTGTTTCGAAAGACAAAATACAGTCCATGTTTCAGAGGGCTAAGAAAATATGTAGGATATTTGGTACAAGTGCAACGACAGACGTGGATTTACGGTTCTATGTACGAAGATTGAGCAACAATTAAATAGTATCGTTAGGTGAGATAAATTTCTGCAAATCGTAATGCGTCGGGGTGTAATGCAAAACACACTTTGTTATTTAGAAATATTTCGTCGATGCACTGTTTCTTTCCTTTTAGATAGAACCTTCTACGTTTCACACGAATCTGTCAATTTTAAATCACATCGTCGAGAAACAATTTTAAAAGAAATCTTCCGTCGATGAGAAGTTATTCCAACAATACGCTTAACGTTGCAGAACTTTTGAAATTATGCTTTCGTCGATCGTGCGTAAACGTTTGCCACCGAACAGTTGACAACTTTACTTCGTCAAAGATAAGCAAAATTCAGAGAATTCTGTAAACGCGCCGCTCGCATGTTATTCGTAGTACATGAAAGTAAGACATATGAACTTAGTCGTTGGATCGTTCACTCGCATTTCTGCCAATTTCAATTAGTATTTTTCACAAATTTCCTGAATTGCCTGATCTCTAAGAGGAACGTTTCTAAACGACTCGGTGGACGGTGTTTAGAAACAAACTTTTGCGCGAAGAATCTGTTAAAATCCTAATCGATATCCGTGACTGGCAACGAAAACTATGGGAGAGAATCGAAGAACACTTGTGAATAGATATCCTGATAAACAGATTTCACAAAAAACTCGAAAACAATTCACTAAAACGTAAAATGTTCGCGTAATCTGTGCTCACTAAAGACGTTCCACAATCGATCACGAAACTTTCAGAAACTCTATCATCTAGACGTAAATACACATTCTGATCCCTTAGACGTCGCGTGCTGGGCGTTTTCTTTAAATATCGAATCGTATCGCACGAATAAAATTGTTGTCAACCACCATTGAAAAGGGTTGTCAACCACTGTATGTGGGCCACTTTGCCGCAAGTCGGTCGAGCTATCCCCTAAATCGCTGAACTATCCTCGGAACAGCAAGTGTCGGGGAAACTTCGCCACCCTCGCACCCTCGTTGAAACTCGGGGTCGGCCAAGTGGCCGGTAACCTGACCAGCAATTACCGACCGAAAGACTCACAAAATGCGTTTCGATCCGTTCGGAGATCGCGACACTCGTCATCGAGTCGAGGTCGTTAGATTGCAATTACGCACATTACGCGGAACTGATTCCTGCCACTATCATCGTATCCGAACTGTCAATTTCCGGGAATGCCGATGGAAATGTGGCAGCGAGCTGCACTTCACCCCGCGATAAACGCGTCCCGACAGCTGATCGACGCGTCGAAATCCCGATCACGGACACATCGGCCTCGAGTCACAGTCACATCTATCTAACCCCGCACATCCACTAGGCCCGGAAGCTACAAGTGTCCGCGTTAACTGGATACTCCAATGCGAGAATCGGCGTATCTCGCGCGATGCACGATCAGGTGACGGCGGAGTCGAGGGTGCAGGGGTAGCGAATCTCGAGGCTCACTGTTCACAAGTCGACCTGGTAGTCGATCACTTACCTGTTGCCAGAACTGGGCGAGCAGGTATATACGCTCCTTCTTGAACAGCCAGTCCATGGATTGCATGGCCTGAATGTCCAGCGAGTTGGCCTCCGCAGAGGCCTGCATGCTGGCCAGTGCCGGCGTGTTCAGGCTCGCTAGAACGGGCTGCTGGAGCACGGACGCGTTGCTGCTGGCTAGCAGATTCGCGTGATAGACGGCCGGTGCATCCTCCGAACCACCAGTGAGTAGTTGGGCCCCGATCGGCGCTGATGGCCCCTGGAGGCCCAGTGACGAAGCCACTTTGACGGCTTCGAGCTTCACCGCCGGGCCCAAAACCGTTCCCCTTCGATTGCCGGCGCCGCCGACGCCTCCTGGGGCGCACGCCTCGGCCGGCGGGCCCGTCGCTACCGTCTCTTCCTGTTCCTTAGTCCCGGACACTGTCCCGGAACACACTGGACCTGTTGCACCACACACTGGTCCCACGGTCACACGAAATCGCACAATGTCCTCTCCGAGTTCACCAGAGTCATCGAGGAACAAACCTGGCCTCGTGACACCAGGTGATCGAATCTCGATTCTGGCCGGTCGTCAGGCTAACCGTGATTCTCGCGACGGCATCACACCCACACTCGCGCGGAAAAAACCGAGAAACGCGCACTGCACGCGATTACACACTTCACTGGCTCCGGTTTTTCCCTCGTCTCGTTTTCGTCTCGTCTCGCATCGGCTGATCTCAGGAAGAGTGTACGAGACCCGTCCTAGCAGGCTCCTAACCTGAAACTAAGAGCTACTGAACGACCGATGCTATGTCTGGAGGAGGTGCACGGCCGCTAGAGGGGATTGGGCGGAGTCCGGGCGACGCGGAAGGGGAAGGCCAGCCCACCGCTCGGCCAATCTCGCGTCAACCGGCTCCCCCACCACCGGCAACGGCCGTCGGATTCTGAGGAGAGCGTCGCGACGGTGGGGTTAAGCTGCGCACTGGAGGGAGACGCCGCGGAAAGGATCGGAGGCTGGCTAGGTGGTCCCTACCAGAGCGGATCTCATATTTTCAGCTCCCCGACCGCCCTTTTCTCCAACCCTGCCGATCGTCGGTTCCCTTCTTCTTTCGTTCCTCTTTTTCGCCAGGCGTCTCCCTCCTCATTGTATCTATGTTTCTTATTTTCGCCCCCCACCCACCCCCTTCGCCCCCCGCCCCACCCCTCGACCCGCTCAGACAGTAACCCTTCGATTGCTCTTTGGTGACTGAGCGGCCTTTGTTCCGAGCGCCGTTACGATTTTCAGACGTTCCTAAGGATAACGAGGTGAGATTGAGTTTCGAAATGGTTACTGACGCGCGGGCACCGGGGATTTTCGGGACGCGCAGCCTCCCGACCCGCTACGCTTTCCATCTTTTTCGACCCTTTTGCCACCGAATGCTACCACTCCAACACCCCCTGTTCTTTCCAACCTGTATCGACGTCGCGGATACTTTTCTCGCGTATGGTCACCTCCCCAATAGCTGAACCAAATTAGTTTCTATTCTTAACTCGGTTTATAATAGCGTACAAAAATAAACGGTTATTACTAACAGCCTAGAACTCGCCTATTCAGAAACATAGTTAATTGCATAGATCGCACCGTTACGAATGCTTTACACACTTTGTAGAGCCGTCGATTTCTTCGATGTCCTTTTAACTTTATTCTCTTTATGTATCGATGGTATTATTCTTTTTCTTTTTTCTTCGTTTCTATTTGTTTAATTACCTATTCTTTCAGTTTTCTTATATCTTACTGTCTACATTCGATTCTGTCTTTTTGATTCGTTCTTTAACATCTGTTACTCTTTATATCAAAGGACTTGTCCCGTAAATAAATAAATATGAACTGAATACACAAAAAATCTGTGTGTTCTCTTCGTGAAATTTTCATTCGACTGGCTGAAGACACTTATACTAATACTATAGCAAAGGTCATGAACTACTATTACTCATCGGTATTTTGCACGCCTGACATCATCGTCACACTTTAAGTACTTATTATAACACTTCCTATATCTTATCAACTTCTCATTTCTTTGGCATAGTAGACGACAAATTACGAGACTATTTAGCTACCATTACGATACAACGATTCGGCCGATAAGTATCATAAAAGTGACACTTTACGATAAAAAAAATTTTCGATCATTTAAACCTTTTAGGTAACAATTTTATGAAAATGACGATCAACCGATTGGTGGTCAACTATTGGTGAGGTGATCCTATCAGTCATCGTTAATTGGCAATTCGGTAAACACTATCTCTGGCTGCTCGCTTAGGAAACTTTACAAGATCTGGATACGATGTTTTTGTTATTGACAGTTATTGTTTAACTCAAACATTAATTAGTATGTAAATACCCAATGATCCCTTCCCTTCTAGTCGATACAAATATAGACAAAGCGTTAAGATTAACATAATTTTATGATGTGATAGCTGTGCACAGTATTTTATCAATTTTTCACACTTTTAAATCTAACAAATAACTTTCTGACGGAATCGATTATCAAATGCAGATCTTCGTCCTGAGCGAGTTCGTGAGATTTCAACGCGCGAATATTCGATTTTCGATGGAATCACGTTGTGGCGAAAGGGTCGATCGCTTAGAGTTCCCCTCGCGTTTCCGGAATTAAAAGCAGCTTTGATTGGCCATAGAAATGTACACTCGGGCGGACAAAGGAACGCGAGAAAAGAATTTGCATTATTTATTTTAGTTGCGAGCCACGAGTAGAGAAATTGGATGACAATGCAGACGCACGAACGGTGGCCTGTCTTTCGCGAAGTCAGCTCTGCGAATGCGTTGATTAGATTACTTCTTCGATACGAACTATCAAATTTCTGGTAAACGCTTTTTCACGAACGAACGTTTCGAACGAATTCGTATTTCAGATCGTTATGCTTCGTCCTATTTCGATTTATTTTTTAGAATAGCGCGTAGAAGAATCGTTTATAAACACAGAAGAACGACAGAAAATTGTAACGAGGACTATAATAGAGTTTCGAAGCACCCGCTATCGAACAGCAATTAGGTTTCGAATTCGTTGACAACACGATTATATCATTCGTTCACTGGGTCGTTGGTCGAAAGATTTCAACAATTTCAAAATTATGATACACAGAAGAATCTACGATACGTAGCTAATATTTAAAACATTGTCGTTGAATAAAATGCGTGGAAGTTTCAAAATTTGAAGAGTTTTCCGTTTCCCTGCGACAACCCTCGAACTGTTGCAATTTCGATTTTTAGTTGAAATTGCCTGAAAGTGGAGACCGTCGTATTACGTATTCAAATTCCAAAGCACCGTCGAAGTTTTAAGAAGACGAACCGCCATTGAAGTCTGGCAGGAATACCGGCTCGCGACTCCGTCTGGAAGAAAGTCAAAGTTCCAGCGAACGTTCTCCGAAAGTTGAACTCCGAGGGGGTCAGTGCGTCATCGAAACGACGTCCCTCGATTCCCGCGAAACCGTGAAAGGCGTGCAGCTTCCGGGGAACGCGTTAATCCGCGTTAGCGTGTTAAGCACACTTCGTGACAGTCGAGTTAACCGGCGCCGGGTCCTGGATAATGCAACTTTAATTTCCGCGGTGTTCGCCGGTTACACGGGTTAATCATCGCCGGTGGATGATAGTCGCTGTTGACGCGGAAACGAAAACAACTGTAACTCGATTCACGCCACCAACGCCGCGTACTTGTTGCTGTGGCTTTCGGTTGGATCGATTTCCCGTCCTAGAACCCGATCGATATCCACCAACCACCTTTAGATCCAAAATTTCTTCCTGCTTTTCGAAAAGTTACGCCAAAAATTTACATTCGTCGATCGTGTCTGTGGTAGAAATTGCTCAACGGCGCAAAATCACGGATTTTTCTGTTATCGAAAATTAATTCTATTTTGAATAAACAGCGTTCAGATTATCCATTCTTTACTAAAAAACAGTACTAATTAATTTAATATTTACACCGATTATCACCGTAGAGATATATTTCCAAAATAATTTAGAGAAAATAACCAGGGATTCGACGTAGATTTGTTTTCCTAAGAATTTAATTTTCACTAATTTTGCGCAATAACGAATCAACGAACGATCGTCCAAACTGTCATTTAAGAATAATAATTTGTCAACGAAGAGAGCTTTTTTTATACACGATGTTTCACAAAAACGATACGTGGCTGATTTTCGACAAAGCTTTTGACAGTATTTGAATTCGAGGAGAAATAGACTTGCTTAACCCAAGCTCAGTGACTTCGACTTGAGCCTCGGGACCTTGCAAAATTAACGACATTAACAAAGAATTTACAAATAGAATAACGCGAAAATTCAATCGGGAATGTTGCATGGAAATGCGAAATAATGAAATTCAGATTCGGTTTAAAATGGAGCTCGGGCGTTCGGTCCCCGAGGCGTTGCGCCATTCGAGAGTTAACCATCGGTGAAAATAGGATCGACGATCGAAGTTGGAGGAAATAGTTTGGTAGAAAATGGCCGAATCGAGTGGTCGATTTTCCCCGGGGGCAGCGAAATTTCACGAGGCCAGCGAACGGTGTCGCGTGTTCGACGAGACGGAGTCGTTCGCGAATCGCGTCGCGAGAATTCGTCGTGGCCGCCCACGAAAATACTACGCGGTTGTCGGCTTGTCAGCGCGTGCTTTACGATCACCCGATATAACGCGGGGATTAGTTTGTCAACGCGGGCCGGCGTGCGCGTGCACGCGCGTGCATCGTCATCGCGTCGTCTTCGGCGCCCAACTCGCTGCTCACGCATAGTTGCCCGGAATTTCGTAATGATCGTCTTGGAATTACGAGATTTCCCGCTAATCGCGAATCTCGACCGCGAAATCAACTCGAAATCGAAAAGTCGCGAAACTTGACGGATTAAAAACGTCGAAAAAATTACAATTCATAGGCACTCACGTTCACGAATATACTAAAAAAGCTCGATAATTGTTATTTTCTTTTGGTTGTGTCAAAAGCATCTACAAAGTATTGTGCTCGGATGTTCACAATGTCGTATATACTTCTTTTGCTATGAAATTGAATTTTTCTGCGTTAAGTACAAAATTGAGTTTTGATCAATCATCGGAATAAACGAATAAGTGCCTTTATATCTTGCTTGTCGTCGGTTAATGTTAGATATTGTATACACACTCGTATTGCGCTTAGTCAATTTATCTAGAGCCTAATCTTACGTTTATCGAAAGTTTATGGCACATTCACTTCTAATTTTTCAGAGTAGAATATCTTTCGTTCTCTAGCGAACAACGAGAATTTTCCCGAAAATTAAGAGATCAAAATATATATTGTTCGAAATGTCCGTGAGCACTTATGAATTTTGTTTACTCGAAGAAGTGAAACACTTTGGATAATTATTATTCGAAGAAAATAACCGTAAAATTGAATCGTAGAACGAACTGGTAACACGGAGAAAACGTTTACTCCCGGCGGAGACTTTAATAGAAATCGCGGGGAAGGACGTCGAGAAAATTTTGCAAAAGTCTGACGCGGAGCGACACCAAGAGCCCTAACCTCGTCGATTATTCAATTTTGGAAACGTATTTTACCTTCCTCGAGCCTTCTCGATCGAGTCCGCGATTACGGTATGAGAAACTCTTGATTAAAAATCGAAGAACTGATCACACTGTTAATCTCCATGTTTCGTCACTGGTGGGCCAATTTAGCAAAGCGCGGGAAAATTCGTCGTATCGAGGCAAGAATTGGACGACGCAGTCGGAGAGAATCGAGCACCGTGGTAAGCCATTCCGACGTTCGACACAGAATCACACGCTCCCGTTTCCAGCGACGACGACAAGCCCCGAACCACCGCGTCGCGTGCAAAATTCACTCGCGAGACCACGTTTCCAGCAGCCGTCGGTGCGAAAGAATCCAAGAAAGAATCGGTGCCGGGCGTCTTGACGAAAATTTCAGGCCGACCTCGAGCTCCAGGTGGCTGGAACGAGGGGCAACGATGAAAAATCGAGGGCCCGTCGATAACGGGGGAGAAGGGCCAAGCGTCGTCGTGGAATTTCGCTGGTCGTAGCAGCGGGATTCGCTTTCTTCGAGCGGTCGCACGCTACTCAATATACCGGTCGACGATAAACGGCGCCCTCCGCGCTCCCCCCGGCGTCGCGACCCCCGTTCGCGAAGCAACGCGACGCCCGTTCGAGGGCGATTGTAACAATATCTTCCGGCGAGCGAAGGATGCGCAACACTGCTAAGTTCAAGAGCCGGGCTCAGGGACGTGGCGCGAGGTCGGATTCTTTTTCTCGCTGGATAAGATAATTACGAGACACGCGGGGTTGCTGCACGCGACACGGCCCTCCGGGGACCGCCGTTGGGACCGGGAACCTAATTCCAAACTCGATGGAACACCAAGAAACAATCGCCCGGGATCCTGACTGGTCCTCCCCTGTGTCCTCGTGGGGGGCAGTTACACGGTTCTCGAACCACTTTCTCGACAAAAAGGTTTTTCACGTTTCTCTCAGAGGCAATCTGGTCCACGAAGGAACGTTTCCAACGTCGATCGAGAACACGAAGAAAAAAGTTTCCAAACGATGGAGAGACAATTCGTTTCCCGGAACAAAATCCGATGGTAACTGTTTGCAAACGTCGAGGTGTCAAATCTTCGAGCGACCTAGGATGAATTTTCGTAACACTTTCGTTAAACAGAGCTCGGAATTTTCCGACACTTGGAATCGTATTTCTTCGCAAGCACGACGGAAGAATCGAGAATTTGAAGAAAAATGGAACCAGTTTCCTTTCCGTCAACAAGTGTCCAAGAGAAGCAGAATCATCGAAGATAGGAAAACAGATTTCCCTTTGGAAGAGAAGTGGCAAAAACTGTGGGAATGTCCTTTTCGAAGATCATCTTGAACGATTCTGGGCGGCCGTCCCGCGGAGGGAACGATTCTCGAAGGATTCACGAGTCCGGTATTTTCGCTTTCGAAGATTTCTCGGGTGTTAATCCGATGGTCGCAGAACGACGGTCTAGATTCTAGTAGTCAGCTAGGCGCTATCACTCGGTTCTCGGGTTCTCCGCATTCCTTTTTCTCTCGGCGGAGCGAGTTGGTTGACCGGTCGCGATAGAGGCGGCCGTCGACGATCAAGAATCCGTCCGATGGTCACGTTCCAGCCGGTCGCGTTTCGGCTTTCAGATAATCCGAGGGCACGGTTGCACGTGCGTGCTCGTGAACTCGCAGAAGATGCCGGTGGAACGGTATCGCGATAAGGGGACCTCTGTCCGCGTGGAAAAATACGAAAAACCCGTCGCGGCTGCTTTTCTCCAGGATTTACCAAGGGGAACACTAACTCACAACACAATAATCACAACGAACAAATCACCTGGTGCACACCGGTCTCTCGCGGTCGACAATCCACTCTTTTCGTCGCGAAACTCCCGATTCGCGGCCAGTAAGGAGGAAGGGGGTGGGGATGCTCTCCGTACCCTCGGTTTCCTCAGTCCACGCACCGTACGCGGTTTCAGTACGTATACGTAGATCCTACTGGGCCTGTGTTCTGGCCGAGACTAACTCGAACGCTCGGCTCCTGCAGCCCTCGCAGTCATCCCTCCAGCCACGCACTTTTCCACCCCGGCGAAAGTATTGTCGACGGTCGTTGTTCCGGCTACGCCGTTCTGTACGCGAAACACGACGTTCGACGGGGAAACGGATTCCGTGAATCGGCGAGATCCGATCGGACCCGTTACACGGTGACGCGACGCGTCGCGACGCGCGAAACGAGGCGCCTCGCGCGGCTCAAGGAACGCGAACCGCGGACAAAAGTTGTTCGGCGCAGAGCCAAGGGACGTCGGCCGCGCAGACCGTACGGTGGCGCCGCGACACGGTAGCAAGTCTAAACCGACCGCAGTAAACGCGAGGGTGGCCGCCCCCCACCAACGGCCGTCATCCCTTCCAGCACCGGCCACGAGGACACGATGCGCTGTATCAGGTATCGGAAGTATCGGTGACTTCAACGGCCTGATCGGAAAGAAGGGTTGCGCTCGACTGCTGAGATTCACGCGCGGTCCATTCCCTGGCCATCTATTCTTCGAACATCAATCGCATTTTTATATTTATCGTAAGTATTGTACATATATTATATATAGCCGAGTAAATATTTTTACGGAAAGATTTATCTTCTCTTCTCTCTTGGTTAATTGATTGATCGGCCCGTCCCGTGGCCATTTCGATCATGATTTTTTAAATTTATTATAAGTACATAGCTGAGATAACATTTTCTAAAAAAGGTTTCTCTTTCTTTTTTTTTCTTTTGTTGTTTATGGTAGTTTCAAATCGATGATTCGATACTATGTTTTTTAAAATTTATTATAAATATATAGTTGGGAGAACATTTTTTAGAAAAGGTTTCTTTTTCTTTTTTTTCTTTTGTTGTTTACGGTAGTATCGAATCATCGATTGCGAGGGATTATTGATTAATACAAATGAAGGACTCCCGTTTGAAAATCAATGCATGATGACGAATCGCTTGCGATAACGTGAAATCTTTTGAAATTATTCGAATCAAAGTTAAATTCAAACTAAATGAAATCACACGAAATTGGAATGTACTCGTTTCTGGAAATATTAAGGTATTGGCGTTTTACGTTATTGGTATGAGCCAGTGGGGAATTCTATTAACTTTTGCTTTACGTCGACTAAAAATACCATATAAGAGACGACTAACAAATTCGTTAAAAAATCATATATTTCAGTAACATTATATTTTGCAAAGTTGTGTAAGATACCATACAAAGTTCAATTTAAATAATAATTTATTCTGTTCTTTATGAATAACGTGGTACACATAATATTGTAGGCGATGAATATCAACATTGAATAATTTAAAAAAGAAAACCGTAAAAATATGAGGAATTGGAAAACAAAGGTGCAATTAATATTAAAGCATATTTTAACCAGAGAAAGTTTGTAATAATATTGTGCCGTTTAAATCCCATTTAAATATCGAAGCATTATTTTTCTTTTGCAGAAGATATGAATCTTTCGTGATCGGTTCTGATTCTTAAAATAGCAATCTAATTTTGTCTTCTGAGGTTATTGAAAAAGATCTCTTGATAAAATTTACCTTTCAATGATAGAAGACTTGTGAGGATTATGGATTTCTATTTTTTATTTCGGTGATTTTATATTTTTAACTTTCTAAGAGTGGTCGTATTGTTTGGTATTAAAGGATGATCGTAAGATGTTGTTGCAAGAGTGGCTATATCTTTCGTCATTTCAGCCGCTTCCTCATTTTTAACAATGATGGTATCTAAATGATATTTATAGCACATCCTTTTCGAATGTTATTTAGTGGAATTCTTGGCATATGGAAATAATATCTTCATCGATTAAAATATTTTCAGTGACTTTTACTCAATGTTTATTCTAAATTGTGGATTATGATTCATGTTTTATGATTTATTCTTTTATGGTATGTTTCATATATGAATATATGAACATGTATGTATTTGGAAAATTAAGAATTTTCTTTCCGAACATCAGAGTAGAGTGTAAAGTTCATGGTTGGAATATTAAAAAATTAAATAAATTGAGTAATTTCATTCAACTATATTATTATTTCTCGATATTACCAAAAGGAACAAGCAAATTTGCTTCCGATTATTTGTATCTCTGTTCTTTCAACTCCGAAACAAATTCTCCGAAATTTTGTACAGGATGAAAATAGGAAAAGTTGCAAGGGACTTGAGAAGGGTTGTGTTGATTTCTCGATTATGAATGAAGAAAAAAGTTTTTTATATTATTTTCCACTTTCGAAGAACTTCTTTCGATTATTCTTTGGTATAAAGTTCGTACGATAGCGATTTTCTACACCGAAGCTCTCCGTTGGAGTATTTTCTTGCGGAAAGAAAATTTTCTGAAAAAATTTCTCGCTCGAGATAATCATCCTTCGGAGAAAAGTTCGTGCAAAAACATTTATTTACCTAGAAATTTTCAGTCGATCTGTATTTTGAAGGAAAACCTGTTTTTTGATGGAGCTTATCATAACAACGGTTTTTTATTGGAGGAAAATTAGTATGAGGCAATTTTCTGTTATGCTTGTCGCTTCTGCTCGAAAAATTCTTTCTTTAAAATAGACTTTTCTAAATGTGCTTTCCATCTTCGATAAATGTCTTTTCAAGCAAAATTAGTGGGAGTCTATTTTACTTAAAACATTATTTTTGACATATCCTTTCAAAAAGTATTCTCATAAAAACCTTTGTTTGCAACAATTTTACAATTAGATATACTAACATTAAATATAATGGTGATAATAGTTTCGATGAAATTAATAATAAAAGTATATTGTATTTTAGTGTACACTTAAAATTTGTGAAAACACTTTACGGTATATATGAAATATAACAGTAATAACAAATTCTATATCCACGCCAATAATATTCAAGTTACAGAACAATAAACAAAATTAGCTCCCATCATAAATTCCGCTTTATTTTTTCTTATAAAAATTATTTATTCCATGCATTCGCGAGAGTAATTTATGCGAATGCTACTTTAAAAATGTTCAAAACTTTTTAAGAAGCTTGCTATAACAAATTAATGCAAATAAACAAAGATACGAAGTAGAAATTAGTTGTTCGTATCTCAATATAGATTCTATATGTTCGTTCAACAGTTTTGAAAAAGCATAATTCGTATCGTAATATTATTACATCAGAAATTGCCAACGTTTTATAGATTTGTTTTTAAAATATATAATTGATTTATAAACTTATTTTGTACAATTTTGAATTCGTTTCGATTAATCCGGACTTTTCGCGATGCAATTATATTTACGATACGTTTCTGTCCGATAGCCGAGCGATTCAATGAATTCAAATGGTCGTAGTTTAGTGCGCAGAAAATACTACGGGCTGAAAACGAGTTCACGGGGGTGGCGGGGGTGGCAGTTTAGCTTCTGACTCCTTTTTTCGATCATATCGGGAGTCAAACCTCGGCGACAGGGTGGGAAACGTGTTGCAGGAGCATGCGCCGGGAAGGGGTAAACTTAGGCGCAGGTTCTAACCCCTCGTGATCCCCACTCCAGCTGCTTTCTGGACGATCACACGACCCGACGTTTTTCCACCCTTATCTCCGCTCGCTTCACCGTCTCAAAAACCTGTACAGGCACTTCCATAGCTTGTACCGCCAAGATGTCAACGAGGGATGTTACTTTCTTTTTTGAGAACAAAATAGTACTCGTGACCACCGATATTCCTATGCTTCGAAGAAACAAATGTATTTCTCTTTTTCACGTTTCCTCGTCTACAACCACGATATATAGGAATTTTTTTCATGAATTTGTTGCTACTCGGAATTTGAGTAAACCTTGAACTTCCTTTTTGCTTTCTCTTTTTGTTATTCCGAAGTTGTGACAATTTTTATTCTTGATATTTGCTATAATTTTATCTCCTCTACCTTTCTCCATTATGTACTCATTAATTTATTGATTAATACTGTCCCTTTTCCCTTTGCTGCTACTTACGAATGCAAAACTTTCAACATTCTTTTCCAATTTCTTAATATTTTAAAAACTGTCATATCTCGTTGATATTAAATTCTCTGTATTTTGTGTTCATAGAACTATAGTTACAACGCATTCATGATAACCAATTGTCTTTATAAGAATATATTTTTCTATTGATTTACTTTTTCAACCTTTCAATCGTGTATCAACAATTTCCTTATATAATTCGTTACTCAAAATAATAGAACACAGTACTAATTATACAATAAATGCAGTCGTTGGGGTGTCCAAATATCCCATGTTACTAGGTAACAGTTAACGTTTTAGATTTATTTAACATTACAGATTAAAAGATATTAACGATGACAGAGAGTTACATATTTAATATTTGATATACATTTTACAAATAAACTATCACATATAATTATGTATTTACATTTTTACATTTTGTGTAATGATGTGTATATTTTAAATGTTTAAAATCGATCGATATTACGGAAAATTATTATTATGTCAATTTTTGTTTTTATGTTTCATCCTTCCTACATTTCGCTAATACTAAAATATCAAAATTTTGCAAAAAATAAAATATTGCATGTAGTCAAATACTGACGATAAAACACATGGTAGAAGAATATGTCCGATGCAGAGAAACATACGTGAATAAAAAAATCTGTAAATTAGCCTGAAATACTATAGAAATGCCAACAATCATAGTCTATAAATTTTCATACGTTAATTATAGAAATTATATTGGAAATGACCTGAAATAGGCTAATGTCTATATACTCGTATGGTCGCTTGTCTTGCCTATATTAAAAAATTAATCAAAACAGAAGCTAATTTCGACGATTACAATTATAATTTGTTCGCGTGGCGTGCATTCTTCGTTGTTATTGCGAGTTCCTTTGGAAGTTATTCACGGTGAATTGCAAAAGTAAGTGTAGTGAGGAGGTTAGAACAAAGTTTTAAGTTATGTTTGCCACTTGATGCCATTCGAATGCAATTCGTAGGATCTCACGAAATAAGATCCAAGTTCTTTGCGTTGGGCACGGCCATCTGCTGTGCATTACTTTCCGCTGTAAGTACACAAAGAAACGCTTCCTCGGGTAATGCCTGTAACGGCACATTTCCGTGAAACATTTACGCTTGTTTTCTTATTTAAACAAAAAAAAAAAAAAAAGAATGAGGGGAAAAGGGGAAAACGAAAGAAATAAAATGTGTAAATTATCGTGCACCTTTCAAAGAAAGGAAAATCGAAGTTTCGAGCAGGAATGTTAATTTGTGCCAACTGCGGTTACGGTTATCGCGATTTTCGATTAACATTCTTTCTTAGCACAAAATGTTACGAACGACAATTTGTAGAAATGGCGGTTAACTGGCGCTCGTTGCCACCGTTCGATCGAAAACACGTCCGCCACAGGCACGCCACGTTTCTAATAATTTTATTTAAAGCAGCGCCGTGTTTTCAATTATGTACAAATAAAACGTGTCGCATAGGTTAACCGAATATTTCGAATAATGTACCACGCATATGCGAGGCAGGGTCTCGTACTTCATTTGTTTACACGAACATAAAATAAAAAATCGTGTGACACGCATATGCGACGTTGATCTCTCATGAGAAATCGTGGCGTCACATAATTATGATGGCAGGGAACGCGCTAAAGAAAAGTTGACGTAATTTTCAATTAAATTCTTATACCTTCCGTACATTGTGGACTTTAATGTTACTTTTTAATAAAAAATAATTAATTTTATTTTCAAACAAAAACTCACGATCAATCTCTGTTTAAATATTTATCGTGAAAATTAGTCATTCAAGGAGCAATGTTGTACAAATTTTATTTTAAGTGTATGTTAAAAAAATGTAGTCTAAATAAACAGTTTTATATGTATACAGAACTTTTCAAAACTGAACTTCAGGCAAATTATTCCCACTTTAGCAGCTATTAAAACTCTGATACATAACGGTTTTCTTTTACTGTGTCTCTCAAATATGTGTCATATTATTTGTTTAAATAATTAGTGTCATTTGCCAGAAAGCTCTACAAATCGTTTTATGTACAAATGTTTTGATTTACCGTTTGATGAACTGTTTACTCCAAACATAAATTAATAAATATTGTAATTATTAAAATTCATGTATATGTTATAAGTTTCTAATTCAATTACAATTATTTCATTCAGGATCGAGGGTGTGATTTAAACAGTTTCTTCCTCCAAGTACAGAGAAAATTAACAACGATTATACGGTTTAAAGTTTTGTAAGTAAATATCGTAGATGTGATAATTTATCAAGCAACAATCCTGCAATTGTCAATTGTGTGCATTATAATCTTAAAAAGAGCAACTGTGCAGGTAGCGGTCGTACAAGTGCTGATCGCTGAATTATTATCGTGAAATTTAAAACCGCGCGTTGCATCTCGTCAACTACCAATGGTGGAACTATGTACTCTGATTCGCCAAAATGGCACCGAATGGTCTCCTCATTTTATCTCAACCATATTTATATATTTCTTATATTTTGATATCAAATTCATTTTTTAAGTGATCAAGTGATATATGTGCTCTATCGACTCTAAACGTTTCTCCATTCTTGGTTTAAAAGTAAAATGGGACGGAATGGTGTTGTCACGTAATCTTGATCATGTTTATATATTTATTATATTATTATATTTTTCATAAAGTTTATTTTTTACGACCAATATCTAAATAGCCGAAGTGATACGTGGTCTTTAAATTCCAAAAAGTTTTTCGTACCTGATTTAAACCAAAAATAGCACCTTACCTCAACCGTCTTTGTATATCTATTATATAAGAAGTTAAAAACTTCATGTAAACATCGAATTATAGCGAGTTCTATATCGGAATAATTCCTTCATAAAATAGGAAAAGTTGAACTAATTCCGCCTAACTATTTACAAACAGAGCTCAGTATCTGACGTTGAATTTTGTATTGTAATTCTACGAACGCTTAGTATCTCACGTATCATTCATTCGAGCACTTGGTGTCAGATTATCGAAACACGTCGCGTGTGAAAATGGGAGGTTTTCTTATGTGAAAATAAAAACTTAATCTATGGACTTGAAATTAAATAGAGAAAATATGACAGCCCCTGGTGAAAGTCTCCAGGCTTCTGCTAAAATGCAAGGTGGTTATTTTGAACATTACTTGCGAAGATAAACAGCTACATATAGTGTGCTAAAAGAGAAACTCGCTATAATTTAAAAACAAGATCAAACAGGTCACATTTTTCTTGTTTTCTTGCGTAGAATCCGGGCTCCACTGTATTTTTGACAAAATTCATTATTCACAGTGTCCAAATGGCCCAGAAAATGATACGTACCCTTCAAATTTTAAGTTTTTCTATTTCTGACTTAAACCCAAAATGGAGAATAGTCTCGTCACCTTATCTGGAACCATTCCACGTGCTGGGATAATCTGTATTTTTGACAAAATTCATTATTCGGTGTCCAAATGGCTCAGAAAATGATACGTACCGTTCAAATTTTAAGTTTTTCTATTTCTGACTTAAACCCAAAATGGAGAATAGTCCCGTCACCTTATCTGGAGTCATTCCCCGTCACCCTCGAAGCATCAGGAACACAGAGAGTCGGAAGAAAGGACCGCGCGATACATCTGATGAAACGATGGTCTCTGTGAATACGTTCCGCAGCGTGACCCATTGTTTCCTGTCGTTCTGTCCAGACCCGGGGACTGAGGTGCGTTTGCTTTTGATCACATAATGAGTGGCAATGTAGGCCAGGAACGTCCACAGAATCATATTTCGCCGTACGAGGTGACACTCAATACCAGGGCCGCGTCACACGGAGAACAGACGATTAATGCGATAGCGTTTCGCGTTTCTTGGAATCCAAGGTAATCGTCGCGCAATAACGAAACAGAGTAACGGGTATGTCGAACCTGCGGTGCATCGCGATCACTATGAAAACACTAGGAAACAAGCACTTAAGAAACTCGAGTTTCCCGAAGGTCTTACATCCGGCATTCTTAAGTTCTGAATCTTCATCGACACGACTCTACTTAGACAGTCTACTTGGTTCAGAGATAAAAACGTCAGCTTCCTGTATTTACATTTGTGTAAAAATTCATGGTTTTAATCCAAAATTAAATCGAAGATTTTATTCACGAATTACTTCTGTTTACGATTTACTTATATGTCAAAACACAGAAGAAAAGTACAATAAAAGAATGCAAATGTAAGGACAATGCATTTTATCTTTAACTGTATTTCTATACACACTGCAATAAAAATGAAAGGATAATCAATAAGTGAATTATAAAGAAATTTGTGATTAAATATTAAGGGACTCTCAAATTAGAATCCATTAATGACCTCTTGCTAAATCTCTCTTTTTATATTTATAATTCAAATTTCTCAATGTTTACAAGCTTGGTGTAATAAAGATGTATTGTTATTATCATCACTAATGTTACTGTAGTAATTTCATTTTTCATTACTGTTGAAATAGATTAACATCGAGTTGTCTAGAATTTTATCAATTCCAATCTAAAATGTTTAAATTTCTAATACGAATATTGTCGGTCAGAATACAACGATGGAATTATTTTTCTTACGTTTCACTACAGCGTAGTAATCAAAATTATTGCCTACTATTTTACGTGGTTGCAATTCGTTACAACACCGTGTCTAGAATTTCACTCCCCGATATTCGTATTTCGCGATTCAAACCTTGAACTCGTTGTTTATACCATTGACTTCCTTGATCGAAGCTTGAATCTCGTATGCCGATGTAGCAGCGTTCGATAATGCAACGTACGAAATTGTCGAAATTGTTTCAAGCAAGTGCGTGTACGCATTATGTAAACATATCGAACAGAATTTCGACACGAGGCACACAATATGAATCCTTTCTAAAACAATGCGTGACAATATTATTGGATTACATAATTTACTCGAATTTTATCAGTTGCGTTCGAAGAAAAGAGAAGCGTTTACTTTTTGCAGCAACGATTTCGAAACGTTTCCCTCCAAAAGGCAGAATATTTGGGCCAAAAATTTATTTGCAAAAATCGCGTGTCACGTATAAGTCAATTAAGAAGAATTAGTATTTTAGTTTATGCGCAGTAAAGTCCAATGTATTGTAATTCATAGACAAATTTGGAAATAAAAAGGCGTTTGTTTTCTAGCATGACAACGACCCAAAGCATACTGTGAAAATTGTTTTAAAATTATAATAACATATTGGTGTTTTCACAGTCACCCATATTTGAACTTAATAGAGTATCTTTGGGATGAATTAGACAGGAACATACAACAAAATTATAGTCTATAAGAGATTAAAAAATAGATGAATTAAGAAGCATCAACTTAATTTCCAACATCAATTAATCGAAGAATCTTTATTAATGGCGCTATTGTTTCGTTGTAAAATGAAAATTTTTGTTGCATCAATATCGTAAAGGCTTAATAAATATATTTCTCTTATTAACATTCATTGTATTTACTTTCATTATAAATTTATTTCAATAAATTATTAAAAATACAAACATCAACTTAAATACCGTTACGAGTGTACATCATCGATTCACTTTTTAATTTTTTGTATCTCAGAGACCATCATTTTACGACTCACATTAGTATAACAGTTTCTATTAATTTTGGCTTGTATATTAACTTCGTGAAGTATGTATTTCTGTACATTTATGAACTTTCCTTGCACAATTTCAACATTCTACTAGTGACATACTACTAGTTTCTAGAATCAAGTTCCCGACAATCTTCGTAATTCCGACTCTGCAAAACAAGTTTCATTACACTCGTGCAACTATCATTCAAAATGTCACAGCAAGAACTATCACTATAGCAATTCTAGTATTTGGTAATCGTAGTTGTATTGATCGAAAACGTTTATTTGAATAACTTTACCAAGGTTACAAGGACGAACGGTTTTACATTGTACAAGCCTGTTTATTTATACTAATACTAGTCTTTAAATATATCTGATACATGTTTCCCGTTGCTACAGTTGTATCAGCATTAATTATAGCTTCCACAAGCATAGTTTGTCATCAATATAAATGTTTTACCATCATCATCGGTGTAAGATTACACAAAGGTTTTTAAAATTACAGAAATATTTAATTATAATTTTCTCCTATCACACCACTGTGTATAAACTAAAATTCTAATTGATATTAACTCATGGCAATTATTCTCTAAGTTACGATGGAACAAATAATCGGATGGACGGACAAACAAAAATTCTGTAACTATGATTATGATATTATCAAACAAACCTCAAAATATTGAAAATTCAGAGGAATAACAAAATTACAAAAATATTTGCCCTTGCAAACTTATTGTATAGATTTCTTCTTACTTCTTACTATTTCTTAAAAATGTTTGCTTTTTTCACGTGATGTTAACCCTCGAATTTTTGCATTATTCTACTCATAAATTCTTTATCTGTCACTATCGCTGATTTTAATATTATTATTATTTATTAAAAACGAGAACTTCGTAATTCTGAAATACAGTTTGTATGGGTCCGTTCTGACCCAAAGTTCACTGGAGGAGGGTTAAAAATGTATAAAACGGTTTAGATATGGCGACTTTCTCCCACAATCCTAGGATGCAGTATTCGCTCGCGCGACAAGTAAAATTGAAGTTCGGCCACTGTCGGCATCGTCGTTCTCAGGCCCGTTGTGCAACGTGGCAATCTCGCCTGATTGCCGTTGCAAGAAGCAATTCGCGATAGACGTTTTGGAGGATTAATTAAGACATTTCCCAAGACGCCGCTTAATTTCCGCGCATATGTGTAAAATGGTTGCTCGCGAGAGAACGCGGTCACCGTTTCGAAAAAGGGATGGAACGGCAAGGGAGATCGATCGAACGCGGTCGAAACGATACCAAGAGGGGTTGCTAACTCGTCTAGCCGGTTTCCCCGATGGGAACCGGACCCCGCGATTAATAAACATACGGCAGAATGTCGTTCGACGCTGCTCATTAGCATCAAGCATCGATCAAGGTGCCACGTATCGTGAAAAAACTGTGTAACAGCTTGAAAAATCGATCCTCGAGCTTTCATTTTGCTTAGAACGAAGGGGTGATTCCTTGAGGAAGGGGGCATGGAGATGATTTTGCTCCCTGTTTTTGCGCGCCAAACGTTCCAAGGGTGGCGTCTGTCCCGTGAACAAAAACGAACCAGTATTCTTTCGATTTGTTTCGATTTTTATCAAGATTCCACGAAGGGATACATTACTTTATCCTGGAGTTTGCTTATTTATTACGGGGGTTGATATATATTATTTCACACGAGTCATGGTGTCTATGTTAGAGACATGTAAAATAATAATATTCAATATTGGGATCGTATTGAAACAAGGATTCTCAGTGGTGTTTCTGTGAAACGGTTATATTTCTCGGGGAATCACGAATCATTGGGCCTCGAAATATAGTACAAAAGTATTATAATAATAATACGTGAATACTATACAGGGTGTTCGGCCACCTCTGTGAAAAATTTGAATAGGAGATTCTAGAGTCCAAAATAAGACGAAAATCAAAAATATCAATTTGTTGATTGAGGCTTCGTTAAAAAGTTATTGAACAATTAAATTAAAAAATTTCAAATCACTCTGGAAAAATTATTTTTGGTTGCAGGGGGCAATTACAATCATTGTTGGTGAATACACATACTCCCGAAATCCTACTCACTTTCAAGAAAAAAATTCCTTACCGAAAATATAATGTGTGGCCAGAAATGGTTCGTCGAAATTTCATGCGTATCTTTAAAATGCCATAACTCCTGAAGGGATTGGAGGATTTTAATGGTTCAAAATGCAAACAACGCGTATCTTTGTGAAGAATATGTTGACATTTTAAGAATTTTCGATATGTTGTTCCCGGACCCTGTAAAGTGAGAAAACCCCCATAAAAACGGTCCAATTTTCAAACGGTCGTAACTCCTATAATAGTGAATCGATCTCATTGAAATTTAGTAGTGAAGTAGAGCTCATAGATACCTACAAAAAAGTATTAAACAATTTTCCCATATGGCGTCAACCAAATTTATTAAAAATCAAAAACCATTTTTTAAGAAAAATCGACAGGGGATAGATGCACAAATTTTTCGGCGAGAAAAAAAATTTTAAATCGTATAAAAAAAATTATTTTCGGGTGTGGGTGTCAATGTCAATCATTTTTGGTGAACAGACATTCTCTTGAAATCTTACGTAGTTTCGAGAAAAAAATTCAGTAGGTGCAGAAATTTTTCGATAAAATTAAAATATTTCAAATTATTCTAAAAAAATTATTTTTGATTGGGGGGGGGGGGGGTTAATTTCAGTCATTTTTGGTGAATAGACATACCCTCGAAATTCTACGTACTTTCGAGAAAAAAATTCGTGTATGTAGACAAATTTTATTAATAATTTTTAACAGTAATTTTCGTCTTATTTTGGCCTCTAGAATCTCTCATTCAAATTTTTCCCAGGGGTGGCCAAACACCCTGTATAATTATCTTACAAGAACGCTTGGTTGAATTGCAGAGTAATTTAAGTGCTCGTGTTAGATTAAAACGATTCTGAAACACTAGAGATCTATAAAAGATTGACATAAATAAGAGTATATTATAGAAACACAAAACTTGATTTTCTGAAGCATCTGTGGATTCTTGATACAATTACTTACTTAATTGTTCTTAATATCGCTATTATTGTTCGATATACAGGTTGTTCCACATGTAACAAATGAGACTAAAATGTCGCGCAACAAACCACCCAAACTTCATCAGAAAGTTATAACAGAAACGTAAAACGCTGTAAATATCTACGTTGAAAAATAGAAATATCCAATAGTTCGATAACGTGTTTGTTATGTTGTAGCATTCCCAGTGTCAGTAACGTTATTTATAAGTTTTTAACTACGATAAAAGCCCAAAAATTCGGACCATTCAAGAATTGAATACATATTTATATTTTACAAATGAAAGAAAAGTAGATATTTTAAGAAATAATTTCCTCTTTGATTGCAATCAAATTTTAGGTTTTTGTTTGTTCTTTATTCCTCTATAAATTTGAAGTTCATGGATACTACTCGAAAAGTATTAAAGTTCATACATTCTAAGTATTTTGTGAAAGTATTTTGTGTTAAATGTTTATAAATAACATTCTATTGAACACTAAAGAGCGTAACTTAATTAATTTTACTGTTTTAAGAAGAACAGAGTCTACGATTATAGAAACATAAGCGATGTAGATACAGAACCACCAAATTTCAATTTAAAATTGATGGATTTCGGGAAGTCCAGTTAGATGGAATTTCCTAGCGACCCTTCGATCGAGGATTCTGCCATTGATCGTATCCGATCTGTCGCTTCTTTGTTTTCTCCGCGAATATTGTATAACAATTGGACGTGGTACAACGGCCGTGTGACGTGTTGTTTGCACGATAATTGCATTTGGTTGCACAACGTGCCATGCCATCGCGATTCGTCGCTCGGAAAACACCGGGCGGAACGCAAACACCAGCCCGTTCGATCTCAATAACATTTATCGAAGATCGTTGCGAATTTCTGAACGATTTGCGTTATCACACGGTAACAAGCAAATACTTGTGTAATGTACTGTGCCCGTAGTCAGCAATCGCAACATTTATTTTAATACATGACGATGCCAACGAAACAAATACACGTTGTCGAATGTAAAATTTCCATCGTATCTGTATTTAACAGCGGAAAGGTTGTTTCGATATTTTTCGAAACACGAACGATCGTGGGAAACTGAGACATTATAATTAAATAATACAGAGTTAAAGCTAACAGTCTGTTACGGTTGTCAAGAACCATTTTCTACGCCAAGCTAACAATTTATCTCACGCAGTTGAAATCGTAATGTTTTATGAATTGAGAACACAGAATATTTAATAGTTTTTAGTGTGAATAAAGAAAAGTTTTTTCTGAAAATTATGGCCTAATACTTTTGATACGACTTTAATAACGAAATTATATGTCTATATACGATAGTTTGTTCTTATAGCATAGAAATAAACGTATATAAAATTTGAAAATTTTTTCGTCGCATTCTTATTAAAGAAAGTTTCATTTTATGTTTATACCAAAATTGCTGGAAAATAGTATTTTTAATAGTCCTGAAAGTTAATATTCTATGTTTACTTTCATTCAAAGACTTTAACTGTTATAACCAAAATAAAGTAAAAGTTATACGATAACAAATACTTTCTCGAATAAAATGTTTTCAGTTACAAATAACGATTATAAATGATCGACATTTTTGTTCGGTGCTGATAACCATTATCGATGGGGGACATTTATTTTGATCACAGCAGTTATACGAATAACATTCATTTTACTCTACTTTCTCCTACTATGATTCGTTTTACATTATTGATATTGGTCATTAGTAATTTGAATCCAAAGTTGTACTGTTGGCAATAGTAAAAGATAAACCAGGAGGTGAATAAATATTTTCGTCATGCAGACAAATTTCGGTCATGAATAATAATTATTGCGTAACCAAAAAGTTTCGAAACCGATACTCTTTAGTCACGTTACATTTTGAAAAATTTAGATTTAGCAAATATTATCGTCAACTTAACACATTGTCAATTAATTAGAAAAATATCACTCTTTGTGCCACAATTAAAAGCACTTCTAAACACTGTGTTTGTACTAATTTTGTGCAGTCTAAAATTAAAGACAACATTCAGAGAACCTCGGTAAAAGTTGATTTTCGAAGAATATATATATTTAAGATCATTTACGTTGCTTTCAGTCCTTTCGAATTTGAATGAAGTATATTTCGTAAGACGCTCTATTTACATTTAAAAAACCAGACATTTTACGAATTATTTCATTACGCAAAAATAATGTTTACAATGATAAAATTACACTGGAGTTAATTGTAATTTTATATTTCAAGAAACTTTGTCTACGGTATTATTTCGAAAATGTTGTTTTTGCGTATAGTTTACAAAAAGTGTACGGTTGGCGAAATGTTAAGTACAGAAAGAAACAACTTTTTGTTACGGATATTTTTCGTACAAATTTTTGGAATAATTGTTAGCTTTGGTCCCTGCTTCTATTATTGTTACAAATATCGACGAGTGTACTGTTCAGTATTTTTTTAAACTTTGAGTCCGTTGTCACTTGGAGTGGAGCATAGTTCGAGAGACTATAAGGGCGTCTTTCGGCTCGTAAATTCGAGAGGATGAGCGCAATATCGACCGGAAGTCGCGGAAATTTTTCCACGAACGCCACCCGCACGCCGGAAAGCGCATCGACTCGGCAATGCGGACAATTGCATCCCCCCTAGAAGCCATTCGTGATGAAAGTCCAGCGTCCATGGGGGCAATGGGGTAGCCGGGTGTGGGGGTCGCATTCCGGCCGAGATTAATTCAGAGCGAAGAGGAATTCAGCGTCTATCTCGCCGCTCGCGGAACCGTTTTCGAGCAATTATTTCAGCAACATTGCAAAACGATCGCGCTCCGTCCCCCTCCAGGCCCCTTCGAGGCCACGAAACGTGTTCCGATTAAGTTGCAGTCCATTTCTTCGCGATTACCAACTCTGCGCGGTTCAATTATCTTTTATCTTTATTTCTGAATTTTTTCCGCGGAAAATTTTGCCCATAATTAAAGCCTTTCCATATTCCTTTCATTTCGACGATAGAAAACTAACTATACGCGAGGCTCGATTGATAACTAAGGTCTCCAATCCTGTAAAATATGTTTTAAAGAAGAATTAATGGAGCACATTTATTTTTCTAATCACCATTTAATCGCCTTCGTTTTCATTTTGTTTATAAAGAAACATTCTGGTTTGCTCTTGATTCGAAAATGTTGATTTCACAATACTTGGGAATTTATTAAATGAAATCTGAACATATTTTTACAAAAACATGTACATTATTTAGTTTCATATTTCGCATATAAATAGGATTTTTGTTATTTGAAATTGTTTTAATAATTACTCAGAAGAAACAAATACACACATTTTCGCTTTTTTTTAAGCAAAATCGTTTATTATATTGTTTATAATATTCGTTTCTTCATAAAGAATGTTCGTTTGTTTATAAAGAATATTCTGGTTTACTCTTGATTTGAAAATGTTGATCTCTCAATACTTGGGAATTTATTAAATGAAATCCGTACATATTTTTACAAAAACACGTACATTATTTAGTTTTATATTTCGCATATAAATAGGATTTTTGTTGTTTGAAATTGTTTTAGTAATTATTCAAAAGAAACAAAAACACACATTTTCGCTTTTTTCCAAGCAAAATCGTTTATTATATCGTTTATAATATTCTAACTTAAACTTAGAACAATTTTTCCGCTGAAAAGTGTTCTTAAGATACTATTAATATTCGACCAAGGAATTATACCTTGAATTTCAATCTCAATTTCAATTTTCCGCATTTCTCCGTACTCACTTCAGCAGTGTGTTCCACAAGTAAAAATAAAACTAAAGTGTTATATAACAAAAAATTCATGAATGCTTTGTTGAGAAGATATGATAAAAATATGAAATGTGACGACTTTTTATTTACTAAAATTTTGTTTAAAGAGAGTAACTGGTTGAAGCACGAAAAAATATTTTTAACGTAGAATTATGTGGATAACTTAAATATTTCTTTATCAGAGTTTAGTTTCTATCATTTATCTTGGATGCTGAAGTATTCTTCTTCGATGATAACTTTTTGTTGTCATAAAATTTTGAACCATTGTTCAAGTTTATGTTCAGTAAATTGCAAAAAAACTCACGATATCGAATGCTTGCAAAAGCTTGATTTTATTTTATTATACAATCTCAACCGAGTTTCACGGTTTATAATGTTGTAAACTTGTAGAACACACCGCTGAAGTGTGTACGGAAAAATGCGGAACACCCTGTAAAACGACAAAATAAATATGTTTTATGATTTATGAAATTTCGAGTCCCCAATTTTATTCGATGCGACGGGGCCTTGGTTAAATATAGAAATTGAACGAAAAGGGCCAGGTCGAGAGAAAACAATTAGACCGCTCCAGAAAGAGTATGTCCCCACGTGGCATAAAAAATGAACTCGTTCGTCTGCTCGTCGGTTTCGCTTTTCATTAATTCTCCGCTCGCACGATTTTCAATTCAGATCAGTCACAGCGATCAGGCTGTTGCACCGATCCTTTTTTCTTCCTTCGTGCCGCGTTCAGACGGAAGATCAAGGCCAAGGGGACACTATAATAAGCTATTTAATAATCAATGCGCAAGGACCAATAATTACGATTCGACGGAGGAGTGGGTATGCAAAGAGGTATCAGCGCGAACTGGTTTCAGACAATGACGACTCCGGTACGATCGCGTTCGAAGAATAATGCGACCGTCTCTCTCCGGGCCTCGTTTCGATACGCTCTCGATTGTCCCGTAATTTTGATATGCCCGAAGAACCGAGAAGGACTGCGCCCTTTTTTCTCACGTTCGCTGTTTCTTCCTATTATCTGATCTATGCCATCGCGCGGGCAGCTGCATCGCAAGACTTAGAACTACTAGTCCAAATCCTAAATTTTTCGACGGTTCGAATATTCAAATCCATACAAATTCGTCTCCTGTTCCTAAATCTAGAGCAACGAATAAATTTGAACACGTAAAATTTAATATATTTTAGAGTTTAGAATATGAATAAACATCAACCTCTCAAATTTTAAATATTACGAGTTTTCTATAAAGAATTTTAATAATGTTTCTATTGATACACAGTTCCAAGAGAGATAATTTAAATCTATTAAATATAACTGCAAAAGTATAAATTTCTAGAAGTTTCATAAATATGCCAATTGTAGACAAAATTACTTTTTTTTTACTTATTTTGTTTTTTTTTTATGTGCAGAGAATATGCAAAGTATGAAAAATGCATTCTATTAGGTACCTATTAAATACTTCATTTTTAAATTTGATATAATTTAGTTCCACTTTTCGTACCATTCACGAATATTCTATTTAACACTGATGCATTATGTAGTTTATCCTTAAACTATAATGAGAATCGAATTCGACTGTCTCGTTAATACGATCCAGAAAAAGTAATTCATCTTTTGATTCATCTTTCAAACATAGCATGGAATTTTACGAAATTTAGTAAATCTCTCTTCGTTTCACGATTCCCTCCTCTTTTTTTTATAAAAGTTTGACTTTACATTAAAATGTTGTAAAGGCTACAGATTGTTGCATAAAATTCATTTCTCATCACCAGTTTCGGTTTTCAGGAGAAAATGAAAAAATGTTTAAATGTTTTCTATTAATTTACGTCAATTTGTGGTTCGAAGAAAGTCAATTTGAGAATGTTGAATAGCACTTATGGCCTTGTAGCTTCCAATCGTAGTACCTATACTAATCTTGATGACGATCCCTGAATCGGACTCGATTGTCGGGGTTGTTAAGTATTCCTTCTTTCCAATCTTCCACCATTTAATTATAACACCCTTTTGTTGTCCCATTTACATACATACACATCTCCCACACAGTTTTATTATTATTATAGACAAACGATGGAAAACAGTGATCGACACGAATACAGTTTAACTCGTTAAAATTGCAAATTTGCAACGCTGCATTAACAATCTAACGCACATTTAAATAAAACAAAAAGAATTAAACATATGTCTACCTGAAAGAAAATAAATTGAAACACAGACGTTATCAATATTTACGTAGTAGCAATTGTATCGGAGTTAGTACTTCAAGGTATTATATTATTTTTAAGGATTTTCGTGTCACTAAAACCAAATTAAAATCAGGATTTTCAAAAGAATAGACCCAATATAGTGGATCAAAGTGCTGAAAACTGCTTCATTTTAACGAATTACACTAACCGGTGGGATTACAAATTCGAAATAAAAAATTACAATACTGAATTTCCGTTTTGAAATAGAGTATTTTAATTAAAATCTGTAACCAGTGATCTCAAAGACCCTCAACAGAGTATCCCCAACACTACCATTTTGAGTTTTCAAAAAAGTATTCTAAAAATACTATTTTGAGCTAGTGTCAGGCTTCATAAACAGTCACACTGAATTCTCCAATGTAGTTTTCATAGTAGTTAGCTCTAAACTGTCTAATGAAGTCGTTTATAACGTTCGACCTTTTCGAGTACTGAGCCAGAGTCACTTTTGACTAGTTACTTTCTTCGGAACACGCACACAGAACTGAGTCTCGCTATTGTGACGCAGGTAATTGTGTGCGTATATATCTATACCCTGTGTTTACTGTCCCGACCGATGAGACTATCGCTACACGTATCCACTGTTTTTTTTCACGGACCTCTTCGTTTTCCACTCGTTGTCCTTTCCTGCTTTCGACGCTCGGCCGATGCTCCGATTCGCTGGACTAATTTTAGCTATAAGTTTGCGAGCAAGACAGACAGAAAAGAAAAAAAAACATAGTGTCTCCTTTACTTGTTTATGAGTGTTTTCAAGTGGCCTCGTTCCTTTGCAACGTTCTGTCGAAGGAAAACGTATACGAAACACGGAGGAGCTCGAGTCTCGAGCGTCCGTCAATGTTTGGTACATATGCACGTAAGCGTGAGCTCGAGTTTCGAGCAAGAAAAAATATATCTGTATTCGTGAAATGTCGTTGCGAATCTGAAATGTCTCTGGCACAGGCTGCAAAGTCCAGTATTCGGAGACTTAATATTGTAATAATTTCGGAGAAATTCCTTCGTCCACATTATACTCACTATCTTGATTTTTTAACCCATTCGCAACTTCACTCTAAATGTGAAACTTACTTTATAAATCAGAGATGCTCAACTGAAAACCTTTAAAAAATTATACATATTTCAAAATGGAATCATTTTATACAATGTTGTAACATAAATATTTATTATTTTACATAGCTGTAAGGTAAATAAACTTAACATAGATACTAAAATTTTTTAATCAGTATGACAATCTTTTAAGTGACTGATACATAATGGAACATCGCAAATGTCATATTTGAAAATGTCCTTTTCTTTGAGCTTCCGTTGTAGGAAAATGGTGACCAGTGAATCTTGTTTCTGAGCTAAAATGGAATTATTTTATACAATGTTGTAACATAAATATTTATTTTTTTACACAGCTGTACAGTAAATAAACTTAAAATAGATACTAAAATTTTTTAATCAGTATGACAATCTTTAAAATGACCGATATATAAGAGAACATCGCAAATGTCACATTTGAAAATGTCCTTTTCCTTGAGCTTCCGTTGCAGGAGAATGGTGACCAGTGAATCTTGTTTTCAAGCTATTAATAGATGAAGTATCTCTAGTCTTTTCGTTTTTACAATATTATTCACTAATTTTTATCGCAAATTTTTGTTTATAAACATGGAAAGCTCGACCTTTTTTATTATTTTCGAATATTTTATTTAATGATGCAAATGGGTTAAAACAGTATTAGATTCAGGCTCCACAAGCCGTCAAACTGAACTCTTTATACAGTTTCAAACGTTTTTCGACGTTTTTTTTTATATGCAAGATTCTACTGCCTCAGACAGCGAAGGGGTTAGAGAATTCAATGAATTCGTTTATAATTTGATATTGTAATAATTTTGGGGAAATGAGATCCGCAACTGGACACCCACAAGCCCCTACGAAACGCATCCTCGCTTTTCTCACACCCTCCAAACGTACTCTCAACCCCATCGCATCGATAATTCAAGTCTCCGCGTATCGTTCGAACCCCGAGCAGCATCCGGCGTTGAAGAAACCGGAAGACGGTGTTCTCTCCCGGCAGATTCTCCTGGGAACTAGCGGGGCTATCTGTCAATCGTGGCAGCAGTTCGATTCAAAGCGATATTCGGATTAATGGCTCGGATCCACGGTAGGATTGCGGCACAATGGTCTCGATACAATGAGAGGAAATATCCAAGATATGCAAATATCGATGATCTTCGGCCGGAAAAAGGGTCCGGGAAGACGGGACGGGGCACACATGTTCGGCCACATTTGCATACCGGCTGATTTGCATGCGGAAATTTGCATCGCGCCGAAGACGATGTCGATCGGAAGGGAATTCTTATGTCTGTCTATTGATGCGAAAGGGGTGCGGCCGGGGAAAAGGGGCGACGAGGTGCTCCAGAATGAGAGGAATAATATATTAAGGGCGCAAAATGCTGCTAATGCCTTTGTGCAGCTAGCCGACGAATAATGCCACTTTTTCCCTTTGTGGAAATCCTAAATCTGTTTTGATTTCGAACGCAGGCTCCTCCACTCACCCCCTTTGAATTTGAATTCTCGAGTGGCGGTCCTCTCGCGTTTCACAGTTTAATCGCACGGCTCCATAGTTTTACTACCCCTCAGTATCGGATCATTCCATAAGCGCTCCATCGTTTCGAGATGTGAATGTTTTTTTTTTCGTTTGTAGTGGAAGAGGTAGGAACGTGGAATACCTATTATGTTTTTTTCTGAGAGTCGCAGAATAGATAAAAACAAACGGTTTAACGGATATCTTTAGGGACTAGGCACACTCAGGTTTTAAGGATCTAATAGAACATATCAATTGTTCAATTTTTTTTTTAAATTGACGCAAACAAGTTGTAATAGGAGAAAGTGTTATTTCTGTGAGAAAGAAGTTACGAAACTATTGTAAAGTATCAGAATGATTTTATTATCGAATATGACTACGCAATTATACATTTTAATGCAGTTTTAACTTTTGTTATTTTTATCTAATTTTGACACTAGAACTACAAATGTGGTCAAAATAACCATTCGTAATTTCTGATAAAAATTGAAAATTTATACGACTGGATTTTTGAAAATTTATAATAGTTTTCTATAAGAGAACGAATAAACATTTTATTTCCATTGAATTATACATTTATTCAAATATCTACTGTTTTAATTTTGTCGATACAAATAAATACACCATAATTGTCCGCAATTTTAGTCTTAAAAAAGTGATTGAAGAATTTATTGTATGGATATACGAGAGTTGGCTTCTAATTAAGGTCTTCAATTTTATAAAATATATTTGAAATAAGAGGAAGTAGCGGAACTGATCGTAAAATAAAGTTTTATTGTGCTTGAAACGTACAATAGCGTTGATGCAACACACTCATTTTAAATACAATATCTGTTTACGAGATGTTAAGTATTTTTAAATTTCTTTTTTTAATTTAGTCGTTAACCTAATATTTAACATTAATGTAACTTTATCAATACATTTCCTTTTCTGTATATGTATTTGATTTTCACAGTGCAAAATTTTCATAAATTGTCTTTACAACCATACTTTTCTTTAATTATAAGATTCTTCTTCCCCAAAATGTAGACACTAAAGGTTGAAATGTTGATCGAATGTATACATTATAATACTACGTACTTATTCTCTCGTATTCTTGATTAACAGTTTGCTCTTATTATCACTAATAAAAGAATTTGCAAGTTTAAATTATATAACGATAATAACATTGTTGTTAAAATAGTATAATAATTGTATCATTTTATGAATCGTTGTGTATTTTTTCGTCTATTTTTCAAGACCAAGAATGTCCTTAAGATATGTTCAAATTTTGGTATGAAAAACAAAAATATTCGATAATTTAATGGTATATTCATCATTGTATAGCGTTCCTAATGACACTAGTATTATTAAAAAATTTATAAGAAATTGGGTACATTCGTTTCAAGCGTTACGTGTATTGTATTTAAACAAAAAATATATAGTAAATATTAATCATTAACAGATTTATAGTTTTTGTCCTATCACTGGATTAATAAATGTCTTTTAAAAATGAATGGCATCCAATCCAATTCATAGCAACAGTTTTACTACTCAACCTATACTATTCGATTAATATACAGGTATCGTGTTCAATGTTTTTGTTTAATAATGCTTAAAATGATTTAGGTTGCAAAATATCCCTATTGTCGAATCTTGTTTAATACTCTTTTATATACACTTTGTTGTTTTGTTTTTATTTGGCGAACAAAGTCGTTAAATAAAATCTAAGGTTCTTTTCCTAAATTCTTCACAAATTGGAAGAATATATAAATCGATGTATGTAATTTCTTACTTAATATTCATGTTTATTTGCTCCTAGTACGTCAACTTATTTTGTAAAGTCAATGTGCAAGATTAAGGAAACTGATAGTAGTAAATTTTGTTTGCACAAGAAATATTTCATAAGTTTACTAAAAATTATTATAGAGATTTATGAACAACTGTAATGTTCTCAATGTTTGATTGTTAGATCTAGGTTTTTATCTTTAAGAAGAGTTTAACTTGTTTCAGCACGAGGTGCAACCTCTTAGGCACAATTATTTTCAAATTAAAGACAAGTAAATATAAGTTAAATATCGTTAATAAACAATTATTAGTTAAGCATTTGGGTTTGATTAACACTAGATTCATGGGCATTGATTGTACATATTTTTATTTTAAAATGCGGGTTTTCTTTTAATTAGAATGTACATATTCATATCACCTTAGCAACAAAATTCAGTATAAATTGCTAAGAAATACTATTTATAATTACTGTTACTTTAAGTATGGATCCTAAAATCCGTCGAATTGATGGGTTTCGCAAATCTAGTGTTAGAAATAAATCTAACTCTGAAACCCTCTACTGCATAATGTGCACAAGTAATAGAATTTCTGCAAACTAAGAAAACTTTGCAATAATTTTGCAGATTCACTCACCTATTAATTAATTCTGTCGAAGCGTCAAGACGGTTTGATGATGTTAATCGCGACACCTAGTGCTTTACTGAACAAAATGGTAAACAAAGTCACGTCCGCGATATTCCGCGATCGTTCTTGCTCGGGCAACCCTCGAGGTCGGACATATTGTGTTTACCTGTAATATTTTGTCAGTGAAATACAGTGTACAATCTTAAACGTTAAATTATTCATAAATATATCGACTGCCAAAACATAATTTCTTTTTTTAAATTAAATAAGAAGGAAGGGATGGGGATAACCACCCCAAGAGTCATCAAATATTAAAAATTTGTATTTATCGTTCTACGAATGTTTCTAGTACAGACCAGTGGAAATAAATAATTAAAATACTGATAAATAAATTACAAACATATTTTAAATCATGCAGGAAAATACATGTTGCCTTTTTGATTCGCCTCCATTCTGAATGGAGTGTCGACAGAAGTGTCGCATATCGGAGTCGAATATTCGAGTCAACGACTGGATCGATTTCGATCGGTGAAAAAAGTCGTCCCAACCCAGATAATACTTCTGTGAACGGGAGTCAAAGAGTCGTGGCTCGTGAAAAGGCTCCACGACCCCTGATCGATGCCGAAAATCGAGTCCGAGGAAAGTCGTTGCAGGTAGCTCGGACGACGTCCATTGTATTCGCCGGAGAAGAAACTACGTGTGCCAGCCACGGAAAGTGATACCCATTCAGGCTGTTCTTCGTCCGCGGGGCGTCCTGGAACTGGAAACGTGAGACGTAGCTGGCTGCAACAAAGGCGACAGGTAGAAACACTCTGGTAGATGGAAAACCTGCGCTGCTTCGGGATACCGAACAATCAGATACCGTTTCCTTTCGAAAAACTGAAATCCTCGCCTGTGTTTGGAAAAACTGGATCGCTTCATTTTTTGCCCCGCCGTGATCTACAGGCCCGGTCACCTAACTTTAGCCACTTCGATCTTTTCACTTCGAATACAGATAAGAATGTTATTCTACAGCGGACGAAATTTCTATCGGACCTGGGCGAGATTCATTTAAAATAATAATTTTAAAATAATCATTCCAAATAATGCCAGTTGGTATTTCATAAATAATGTATTTTAATTAATCTTAGGTTTTTCATTTGGTCAATTAATAGTAAATTGAAATACTATTTCTTTGAGAAAATAATATTTATTTCTTAAGTGACAAATTGTTTTTCTTTAAATAACGTTTAGAAAAAGCGTGGAGTAATCATAGTAAGTGTGCAATAGTATTACTAACATTCATTACATTAATACGTTAATATCTAATTGTAGTAATATACATATAAGCAAAGAATATAATAATTATACATTATATGCTATCAGTGATATTGACAAACTATGATATTCATCGCAGGAAAAACTTGTTTCAGCCTATAACAGAACTTTATTAAGAAACAACTATTTCATGAAGTAATGGTGTTATTTGGAAATAGATTATTTTTCAAATAGTTCGGAAAATTAATTTTAAAATAATGTATTTCGAAAATTTCTCAAAACGCCAAGGTATAAGTTTTAGATCTGAAAAGTGTTTCCGGTGTTATAAATGCATACGTAATGTCAATAAACATGGTGCAAAATATGACAAGTGATTAGAACATATTTGTGAATCTTATCGTATCAAATGTTTTGTGCATAAATCGTGAAAATGTATGAAATATACTGTATTCTTACATGCATTGTGAAAACTTTTTATGAGAAAGTGCTATAATTTTGTGGATAAATCATAAAATTGTACTCTATAAATATGTGTGTTTTAATATAAAAGAAGAATTCTGCTAACCATACGCCATTCGACTGTTAGAGGAAACACCAGGAATGTAAACTTTTAGGATTTTATCGAAAATTCTGTAAAATTTCTTAATTTTTTCATTAATTTTTACATATATTTATTAGTGTAACTGTTGAGAAATTAATTGAGAAATTATTTAAGCGGAGAGATCATTTTACCATTGAATGATTTAATAAAAAAAGTTAACTCCAAAATATTATAGTGTTGTTTTAAATCGGAAAAACTTATTATAAGTATTTGTTTATTTACATTTGATGTCTAAATCGCTTATATTATTTTATATACTTTTTTGTACGCCCAGTTTTCAATTATGAAAATGTATAATAGATTGTCCCAATATTAAAATGTTAGGCAATAAAGCGAGAGTTCCTTGACATATTGTTCTGTCAGAACGACTACATAAAATACTGCATTCTCCACTCATTTTTATTACTGATGTATTTTCAATTCCTGTAAAGAATATTTATGCCGTGGTAGTAAGTAGACTGTAAAGTAGAACATTTGTGTCATTCGGTGCTTAGTTCATTAATAATTTCACGTTAATAGTATCACCTTTTTTGTCCACTTAAACTACTTTTACTTACTTTCAGGAGTATACAGTTCCCTAGTACAGTGTTAATGAGATTATGTAGGTGAGGTATTACAAGATTAAGTAACTTGCGAACTGTTTTCTGCAGATAAAAATGTTTCCAACAAAAGTCGTGTAGTATTAACGAAGATGTACAGTATAGCTAATCAGTTTCTCGACGTCTTATTTTTGTTTCGAGATATGAATCGTTCGGATGGCATACCGATTAACTCCATTTTTGATGATGTCTTGAATTTTCATATAGAAAGCTTTTCTTGGTTTCTTTGTTTTTTTTTTGAGCTACTTAGTTGGCCACCTTACTAAATTTGTTAATAAAAAATCGATACATGGATTGGTAACTGATACTTTAATATTTCAGAAGCTATTCTCATTAATTTCTTACAAATCTATCAAACTCTTCTCTGTATTATCTTGAATATTCGATAAACCGTTTTATAGTTGCTTTAAACCTTATCTACCAAAATTTAAAAAGAAAGTATCTTGATATAATTTCAGATAACTATTTTCTTCGTTTTCTTATAAAGAGTTGCATCTTTTTGTTCACGACCGTGGAAATATTTCTTTGTAACTTTCATACATATGTTTGACTGATATTTTAATGATTAAAAAGTGGCAATGTTTCTAACTGTTGCAAAATAAAAAAACAACTTAAATTAACTCTCGGATAAATATAAATTTAATACGTTCGTTCAACAATATCTTTCTAAATTCTATATACGCGTTACGCTAATATTATATTAATTAGATATGTTTTATTTATAACAAGAAAGGAGAAAACTAATTAGCTGTACGAAGCGCGTTACATTACATTACAGACTGATAATCAATAAGTGATCCAGCAGGTGACGATCGATTACATGCTCTACTTTATCGACACAAGTGAGATTTACGACTTTGTTTTATCTTGTTACTCCTGACAGTAAAATAAACAGTGCTATTTCGCCATAAATTATGCCCGATTTAAGAAATAGCCCGGATAAAGTTGCAAACTGTTTTCTCCGAAACACTGAACGAAAAATTTGAAGTCCCGATTTCTTATACTTCGAACATTTTGTTGGAGTTTTGTTATATTTACAACAGTTAAAATATATATATTAGAGGAGAAGTATTATTACAGGTCAAAATTTGACACCTTCAGTGTTTTATATATTTATTGCGGAGTTTTGTTATATTTTCAACAGTTAAAATATATTATATTAAAGGGGAAATATTATTATAAGTCAAAATTTACAGCATCCGTTTTTTGCATTTTTCGATATTTATTTCAGCATCTATTTCGCTTTAAATCTTAAAAATAGTTTAGCAAAATGTTATGCAATTTGAAAAATTGATAATAGATTGTGGAGATATATTGAAATATATTTTATTCACGATAATATGCCTCTGTCATGATGTTTATGTCAGGAGTAGTTCATTAGAAAGTGATTTACTATAGTGATTTTTAGGTATGGGACTTGGATATTGGTGTCATTAAACTTTTATAAAAACCTTTAATACGAGGGGGAACACTGACATATTTTGTATGTTTGAAATTTTATTGACGTTCTTTCTTTTACATATCAGGTGTAGTTTTTTAGAGTCATGAAATTTGATAGAGTAACTTCTAAACATCTTATAAAAACTTGAAAAAAGCGTATCAAAGGAGTGGATAGTTATTGATGTATATTATATATGCAGAAATACGTCAATTACTGTCTCGTTTTATATTTCGCTAATTTATTAAAAAGACCTAAAAGGATCTATCTTGTGTGCATAAACTTCTGTTGGCGCCTCTTTCCTGACTTTTATATATGGAGAATTAATACCACTAAATTTTGGAAGCAAAAACAAGAAATGTTTATATATCTATTATTTGTAATAGATATAACTATCTATTATTTGTAAAAGAATTTTGATATTGCAAGAGAGACCAAGAAAGTGTCCTCCGACATCGTAAAGTCAGGAAGACCTTTGAGCTCCGAAACGGCTCAATTCTTTTTTCAAATTAAACAGGAGAGTTAAATTGTTTGATATTCAATTTTTGGCTATAGGGTAGTATAGAGGGGAGGGGGGGGGGATGAGTTTAGCGTGTTTGCCCTTTTCCGTGATGGCGAGCGTCCCAAGAGCCGCAGACATGATCGTGGTGCAATGCTAATCCGTGATCGTCGATCCGCAACCCCTTGTAGCGATCGGAAGACGAAGGAACGGGGCCTGACCTTGGCCGGGCCCCTTCACCTGGCTCGATAAAGGAGAGGTAACCGTGCGTGCAGGAACACACGCGCGGCCTTCTGAGTTCCTCGTACGTGTCATACGATCTACGTTTGCACACATGAGCTACGCGTTTCTACGGTGGCTTTATCGGCCTATAGACCCTCGCCCCCCCCCCCAACTCCTGGAACTACAAGGGCCTAGCTTCAAGTTTATATGCAATAGCACATAGAGTGGTAGACGAAAGTATTGGCATAGCACGCGATTCCGTACACAAGCACTTGTAACTATCGGAAACGTTGATCCTATCTAGCCGTGGAAAGTAGCTATGATACTGAAACCCGGAAAACTAACTTTGTACAAACCAATATCACTTCCACCAGTCGTGTCAAAACTATTCGAAGAAATATTTCTCAAGAAACTCAACACTCTCGCCGAATTTCTATCTGGACTGATTCGGTTTTAGAACATGCAGATGTTGACTAAATAAACAGAGTAACGAGCATCATCGAAGAGTACCTTGAATGAGAAAATGTTTGTTCAACAGTGTTCCTGGATGTATCAGAAGCGTTTGACAAGGTCTAACACGAAGGATTATTAAAAAAATTAAGGCTACAAATACAAGTCCACTGTAATCTAATAAAATCCTTTCTCATTAGAGAATCGCAATCTATGTGATATAAAAACTAGAGCCAGAGCAGCATGTTTGGTCCAACTTTATACAAAGTGAGTGGAAAATCGTAGTACATTGGCCAGAGAATAATTCTACTTTAAAAAATAAGAACAAAAGTTGGTACTCAGTTTTTTCTTCCGAGGTTTCGTTTTCAAGAAAATCGAATTTGAAGCTTATTACTTTCATTTTAGCTTACTACTTTACAAGTACCGTTGGATATGTTCTTCTCGTTGATGTATACATAACTGGCGAGAACAGATTATAATGTATTATCATTTTTTTAGTTTTTCAAACGATTGAGGAATTGGTTGCTTTAGATGTGCAATGTTGCTAATATTTTTTTGTACACTTCTTCTTTGACATGTCTCCATAAGTAAAAGTCCAAGGATGTGAGGCCCGGAGGCTTTGGAGGTCAGTGTATCTTACCGCCATGACCTATTCAACACGAATTCTTTTCATTTAAGGGAACTGGTCTCGTAAAATGTGGCGGAGCACCACGTTGGAAAATAATTTTAGTTCTGATGTCTGGAGGTACTTCTTCTAATAACGAAGACAAAATATCTGCTTCCATTTAAGTTGCTTGGAAGAAAATTAGGTCCTACGATTCGATTATCAATTAAGCAATCTTCAAATTCGAGTTTCTCGAAAACGAAGCCTCGGTTGAAGAAGTTGTACACCATATTTTCCCCTTAATTTTGGCGTAGAATTACCCTTTGATCGGTTGTACTACAATTTTCCACCCACCCTGTATATTTGCCCCTTGGGCTAATATTAATTTACCATCGATAAAAAGTAAATTTGTATAACTTGTTCGATTATCTTCTGTTTCTCTCGTTCAATTTATTTACTTGTATGTTTGCAGATTTTAACAAGCAAATTTTGTATATTGAAAGGAACTCGAGTTAAGGGTGGGAAATATTTATTTCAACATAACACTGATCTATGCTAGATGAAAGAAAATAAATGTTTCAAAAATATTAAAAGTACATTGTGTTGATTATGATGTAAACTGATTAAATATTAAGTTAGAATTACATTCTTAAATACATATCTGTTTTTAATGTGTTATCTTTATCCGACTGAAAATATTTTTCTATGAAATGTTTTGAGAGGATTCCAGGTTATTTGGCTATTACGAAAGGGAGTTGCAACTCGAGAAAGTTTCAGAAGCAGTATTATAAGAGAAATATCCAGCAAATATATGGCTCAATTCTGATTATTTATTATTTATCACCTAAACTGATCTTTCAATTTGCAACTGTAGTTACAATAGGTAAATTGGACTATGTTTTAGAGAGAAAAGTGATCCCTCAATTACTATGTTACAAGTTTTGGTGCAGGCTATTGAAATTTCAATTTTCTTATTATGATGATTGTTTGTAAAACTAGATTACTACAATGTTATGGGAGTTTAATATAGTAGATTTTGTTAAATGTTTGAATTTCCTTGATGATATATATTGAAATCTTTGTGAAATTCGTAATGCTTCCGATTAAAAACCTTTATATTAAATTTATGTTAATCAATTTAGTTGATTTCCATAAGTTTGAACAGGTTTAAAAACGATTTCATATAAAAATAATTCATTTTTGTGTGTTATCTCTTTTGCCAAAGATAAATGTTTTCGGATTAACTTTTTATCTATACTTAATTCAATTTATTTGACCTTACCAGATTTTAGAATGGGTCTCTTATTTAGGAAGGGAAAGTAGTTTTTTCTTCATTGTGAAGTCGACTTGCTCTGATTTGGTTCCATTAGCCTTTATGTGTCATTTGGACGACCATAGTTCTTTTAAATGTTCTTGCAGATGCTCGATTGCTACTATTGGGTTTCCATGTTTTGTCATTGGAACTGTTTCATTGGAAAAGGTTGTTATTTCCATGTTGAAAGTGATTGGTATATCGAAGTAAATAATATCCCAAGATGCTACTTTAATATTTAAAGAAATTATTATTACCTTTCACTTAAAAGTAACTTTCTTGAATAGAAAATTTTATTAGAAGATAGTTTGGAGAATAAATATTTTAGTTTATATAGAAGTTCTACGTGTTGGGCCATGCCAAACATTGCCCACTAACCAGTGTTTCTTTTATATTCGATTTATTTCGACAAAAAATCATTGGATAATGAGGAAAATTAGTAAATTGCTATATAAACTGTTTGTACTCCGACACATTTCAAATATGTCGCCATACGGTTACAGGTGGGAATACAAGGGTGAAATCTCTCCATTTCTTTCAATTTCCTTCTCCGTAAACTAATCTTTTCTAATTGTTTTCTTCCAAAATGTCTCTGATCTCTAAATTACCATGTTCTGTTTCTCTCTTCCTGTCTCTCCTTATCCACCCTCGTCGTTTCCCACACTGGAACAGTATACCATGTATATTAAAAATAAGCAGAGCCTCAGGATGTTATCTTAAAGCACATCAGAGCTGATTTTACCGAATTTGGAGACCATATTGTTACATTTTACTTAAAAGTATTTTTCTTGAAGACCGAATTTAATTTGAAGATTGTCTGGCAAGTAAATAGTTAAGTTTACACAAACCCCCAACGAAAACACAATAGCTAGTGCAGAAAGTGTTTGTTCCCCTAACGGGTTCTAGCGTACTTAAATTCTAAATATATCGCCATATGGTTACACAAAAGGGTGGAATTTTTCTACATCTTCGAATTTCTTTCGTCGACTAATCTTTTCCAATTGCTTTCTTCGAAAATTTCTTTGGTCTCTAAATTACCATGTTCTGTTTCTCTCTTCCTGTTTCTCCTTCTCCACCCTCGTCGTTCTCCTCCCCGTGACATTCGTGCCCCCCCACCCTTTTCGATCCCTTCTCTGTCGCTCCCTCCCTCTGTCTTCGGCCGCGTGTACGCATATATACACGTGGATATGGTAATTCACCGGCATCGCCAGTGATATGTAAATAAGTTAGATTCGAGTTTTGTTGCGGGCTCGGGCGAGGGGTGCTCGCGGGCCAGCTCGATGGGAACCATACCGTATAAACGAAAGAACCAACCATCCGGAGGAGAGATACGACGAAAAGAACGCGTAAGTGTAAGCGCCTTAGTAGCCGCACACACGATCCGGACGACCGGATCCAGATTTATTGGCCGTTCGGCGAACAGAGAGGAGAAAAGCGGGCCCCGTTCGGTGTGAACGGAAGCCGGGGATTTTACGATCTTGATTCGGAATTAGCCAGCGTCTTCGTTTCATCCTTCCAGAGGCTTGATAATCTGTTCGAGAGCCCATCGACGCCGGCCACCGGAAAACTGACGTCCCCGTTTCTCGAATTTTCCTTCGTTTCCCCTTCAAAACGCATCGCAATACGTTTCAGCCGCGTCCATCCCCCGGAAACTCGAATTCCTATTGGCTTTTACTAACCTGTGTATGCTCACGATGTGCATCAAATTTTGTGCCACTCGAGATATCGTAAAAAGTGCAGCTTTAAGAAACACGCGTTTAAAATGTTTAATTATTTTCGTGGACTAACAAAATATGAAAGAAACTGGGAGTTTGGATATTTACACATTTAAAGTAGAATATATAATACAGTACAATACCCCCTTAAAGTAGAAACCTAATAGAGAGTATGCAATGACAAATTAATGCAGTTTTTTGCAAGCAAAAATGGGCACCAATAAAGAATATATTAAATACTGCTAAGTATTAGACGTGCTACAAAACTGAGTCAATCTTTATTTTCTGCCATATACAAGAAGGCTATAATTAGTTATAGTTGTCTAGTTTTTCATTTTCTTTACTGTTCCTAACAATAAATAATAACTTATACAAAACTTCTAGTTATTGATTCACGATCAGTGTACATTTGTTTAGGTCAACACTTTAAGCAATTTTTCTTTATACATATATGTAAGTGCCACTTGGCTCTTAATCCCAAAAGTTAACTATTACACCTATTCGATCAACCCATAAGTTCGAACGGAGTTTATACTATAGAACTGAAAGCAATATTTCAAACATATCATGGATTTTTACGAAAATCAGTAAACCCTTCTCGTTTGACAACTTCTTCCCCTTCTCTAAGCCGCTATATCGCCGATATAAAGCATTTTTGATTTTTCATTAAAATGTTGTTTGATACTAATGTTGACGTTTTCAAATTATTTACTCATTAGAAAGCCTGAAGATTGTTGTATAACATTCGTTTTTCATCTCCGGTTATTATGAGATTTAGGAAAATTTCGATTTTTAGAATAAAATAAAAAAATGTTTGAACTGCAATGAAAGATAATACAATAAATGTTGTATTTTTCTATTAATTTATAAACTTAATTCTCGGTAATTTGAGAACGTTGAACGGTACGAACTCATGGGACAACTTTATATTTATCCCATGCAATGTTGAATTCTATCGAATTGATAAGTGCGAATCTTAGAAGCTTGATGAATTAATAGAATATGTAAAATCTCGAATAATTACATCGACATACATACATTTATTCATCGGCGGTTTACGGGGGGCTACAGCGGCCCCTATAATACGAATAACGGTTAAAACTTTATGTATATGTGTATCGTATTTAGTCGGAATAGCTTCCGTGTGATATTACATTTCTATAAAGAAAGTATTGAAATTGAGAACAACTTTGAAAATGTTTTAAATTTGTATTACTTCTAATCAGACCATGGATAATGACGTTATCTCTTGTAGATGTTTTTTGTAGTTCTTCTAACATATGTATATTTGTTACTTAATAACATTTTTTATACTAAACGTTTACTGTTTTATTGTTCAAGACACAAATAAGTAAGACTATTGTTATGCATTCTTGTAAGATATTTAAGGTAGATTGTGCTTGTGTCGATTGCTCAATCACTATCAATATTATTGAAAATTTGTATACAACAAAAAAGTTACCAAATTAAATTCTTAATAATTTTTATTATACACATTCTTAACGTAAAAGTAACGATAAGCGACATATCATATACTTTACGTAATATCTACTAAAAGTATTACTCTTGAAGGCAATTAAACAAAATTAATTATTTTTTTACTTGCATTTAACGTATTTTGCCTGTTTTTATAAAATGTAATAATAATACTTCTTTATCTTATACAAATAATTTTATTTTCTTCTATTTTGATTTTAAATAAACTTTAAATTTAATAATACGAAATCGTATTTTTCATAATTGGTTCTGCCCTTAATGCGAAAACACATTTTAAGAACATCCTTTATCAGAAATCTTATGTTCCGTACAATTAATTTTAGTGACTATACAAATATCCTAAATTTGTCAAAAAGTATCCAAAAATAATATTTGGTTATTGCTCGATTTGGTTCTGTAAATACCAACTGTAGCTGTTTTTAATCAAAGCACTTCTAATTAACATGTTTATATAAACATTTATTTCAAATCAGTGTTGAAAGAATACTTTTTACACCCACTGTACGTACTTATCGGAACGCTTGTAAAACTTTTCCAAATTCAGGTAGCATACTATCCTCCCCCCTCCCCCCAACCGACAGTATCTGTTACCGATACATTGGTTTGAATTTTTACCACGGTCTGATAGATTGTTTCTGTTGTTTCAACTTCGATAGGCGTTATCGGAACAATCACGAGGGGGTCTGACCCCCTCCCCCTTTTGTGCTAAATAATTCATTACGCATTGCTACTTGACGAGCGTGACCCCAATTTCAGAATGAAACTGGTTCGATAGCAAGACTGGACACTGTGAATTTCGAGTTCGTGGAACTTTAAAAGTCGTCGAAACGTAGAAATTGCTACGTTTAATTACGCTTGTCCCATTTTCTTCACTTTATATTAATTCTCGCACCGAAACCTTCATTCGTACAATTTCTTATAAAGTATATTTTGAGTCTTTATTGTTTTTAAAACTATTCTTTCGGTTTCTCGAACGGGACAGAACAACGTAGAATTGATTTGGAAAGTTGATTACTCTATAGTTTTCGTTGGAACATAAAGAACAATTAAACGAAATTTCATCTGGATGGGACAGAAATTGTAGGAGTTATGGAGTAATCACAAACACATAGATTTGGTGAGTGAATAGTCGGTATACAGAATTTATAGTGCTATCAAGACTCAAGAATGGGAAATAATTCGCTACAAACTAGGTCATTTGATGTTGAAACTACTGACCATAAGTTTATCAGTTTTTTACGATTATCAGTTTTATATTACTATAAGAATACTTTAACAACTAACCAAAATTTCATCCGAGTTGGACAAAAATAGTAGAAGTTACAAAGAAATCAATAACAGAAGCAAAATATTGCTATGGATCGACATTTGACGTCCTGATTTCTTATACTTCGAACTTTTTGTTGTAGTTTTGTTATATTTACGACAGTTAAAATATATATATTAAAGGCGAAGTATTACTACAGATCAAAATTTGACACCTTCAGTGTTTTATATATTTACTGCAGAGTTTTGCTATATTTTCAACAGTTAAAATATATTATATTAAAGGGGAAATATTATTATAAGTCAAAATTTACAGCACCCGTTTTTTGCATTTTTCGATATTTATTTCAGCATCTATTTCGCTTTAAATCTTAAAAATAGTTTAGCAAAATGTTATGCAATTTGAAAAATTGATAATAGATTGTGGAGTTATATTGAAATATATTTTATTCTCGATAATATGCCTCTGTCATGATTTTCATGTCAGGAGTAGTACATTAGAAAATGATTTGGTATAATGATTCTTAAGTATGGGACTTAGATATTGGTGTCATTAAAACTTAAAAAAAAACCTTTAATACGAGGGGGAACACTGACATATTTTGTATGTTTGAAATTTTATTGACATCCTTTCTGTTACATATCAGGAGTAGTTTTTCAGTCATGAAATTTGATAGAATAACTTCTAAATATCTTATGAAAACTTGAAAAAAGTGTATGAAGGAAGTGGATAGTTATCGACGTATATTATATTTGCATAAATACGTCGATTACTGTCTCGTTTTATATTTCGCTAATTTATTAGAAAATGATGAAATTTAGCATCGAATGCCATTCACTGTTAAACAATATGTTTGGAAAAAGACCTAAAAGGATCTATCTTGTGTGAATAAACTTCTGTTGGCGCCTCATTCCTGACTTTGTTATATGGAGAACTAACATCACTAAGTTTCAGAAGCAAAAATAAGAAATGAATCAATCGCTATACGTATGTCGGTTTTGATAACTATCTATTATTTGTAAAAGAATTTTGATATTGCAAGAGAGACCAAGAAAGTGTTCTCAGACCACGTAAAGTCAGGAAGTCCTTCCAGCTGCGTACGCAGGCCGCGAAAAGTCGATTAAAATCTCGTTGTAGTCTCCGCGCGTTTTCGTGGGCCGGGTGGCTAGATCCGATCGATCGGTAGATCGGTGGCCCGATTGCGCGCGGGTGCGAAGAGGCAGCACCTGTCCGTGCACCCTCGCGGGGCCCGCGCGCGAATTGGGCCGCGTTGCACGCATGTGCACATAAACACACACGCACGCGAGCGCGCGCGCGCGCTTGGGCCCGTCACGCGTCTCTGAACAATAGCATTAATAGGCCCTGGCGAGTTATTAATTGCCGGTACCAGCCGGATATGACTCTCTATAGCGCCGTTCGCCAGCGGAACACGCCTAATATCTGTGGTACTTTGTCCAAGACGAGTTTCTCGATAGACATTGGTGCAAATGTTACTCAAAATTTAGTAAGCTTCATCTTCAAATGACGGACACAAATTTGAAATAAATTTTAAACCAACTTTCATTTACGTTTCTTCTGATTCATAAGGAGAGAAAGTTTTTTTTAATTGATGTTTTACGTCGCATCGACCTTCAGGTCATTAGCAACGACTTGGTGCTGGGTTCTCTTCTTTTGGTGTGGTTATATTTTGTGGTAGATGGTTTCTTTTAGATATTTCAGGGTATTTTCTGTGACATCAAGGCTATAGGTGATATTATCTTGTATTTTTGTCTTTGTACATTGTATCTTCTACATTCATATAGTAGATGGTTGGTTTATGATTTTGTTGCATAGGTTACAGGCTGATGGTTCGGTTTTTTTCATTAGGTACTCGTATGTAAGTTTACAGTGTCCTATTTGTAGCCTTGTCACGATTATTCGGTCTTTCGAGAGAGTTTTGTAGTCGATGAAAATTTCGACAAAATTTTATTTAACGATATATAGTATGTAGCCTACTATAGTGCCAGTGTAACACGCTTTGTATCTGTACTACTCTGTCTAATACGAGTTTCTCCATAGATATTGATGCAATGTTAGACAGAATTGAGCAAATTTCATTTTCGAACGCCAAATACAAATTTGAAATCAATTTCAAAACTAAGTATCCAGTTACTTTTCTGATAATGGATTCTTATTGTTCTATGAGAAACGAAAGAATTTTAATCGAAAAAAGTTTGGGATAATACTTTTTAATATACTCGGATTATCGAGTAATGTTAACTAATAAACGAACGGCTGAATAGATTTCAATGTAAATTTATGTATAAATTTCCTGTTCTCATCTGGAAATTCGATTCTTGGAGAAAATTAAATTACACTTCAAAATATTAAATAAATATCGTCTCTATTTTTTCTCAATAAAAAGAAACGAAATTTTATTAATCACTTACTTCATTGATGACGTGTGCCATGAATATTGTGATTAATTAATAAAAAAAATATTATTTTACTTGAGTAATTATAAGCTTCGGTTAAAATGGTATTAAAATAACGTGTCAGGAATCTGGTTTACGTGCAAACCTGAAATTTTTATCCGTTATTCGTGAAACAAATTTTTAATTGTACTCAGATGGTCAAACTTTTATTCAAATAACAGATAAATAACGTATGAAACGAACGTATATTAATATATTCTATCGAACAATTACAGTTGTATTGATTAATCGTGAAATATTCCATTCTGTAATTACAGTGTTATAACATAGTGGGTAAGCAATTGCTCATTTTTTAGTCGATTTTGTCTAAGTAAATAAGAATGTTATCCAATTCATAGTTATATTACATGAAATAGTCGATATTCGACCAATCGAAAGTTGGGGGCAATTAGCTGTTTCCTTGCTGAATTAATTAGTGGCAGGAGGTGCCTCTGTGCTGAATTAACTCCACAATTTATTTTTTAATAATTATACTCATAAATATACAACCAAAAAAGGTAGGAAGGTAACTGCTCGTATAGAATGGCAATATATCATATCTACATTATTTCGACCATCATTGGACAATTATGTTAATATTCATAAAGAAACTCTAGTGTCAATGACGCTTACTAACATATGGAAATTATTATGTACTTGATATTTATTCAGTTTTTGTACGCAACAGTACATTATTGACACGTTGTAATTTAGTTTCGATGCTTTTCTTAGTGCATCCCATATATGGTGAATCATCTAACTTTACCATCTTAAATAACTCGAAAGTCAATTATTGTATATAACATTATTTCCATGCAAAAGTTGCATAATGAATAACTTTCGTACTACCTTACCTTTTACAGAAACACCAAGAAACATAGAAATATTTGATAATTCAATAGTGCACCTGTTATCTTACAGCACTGCTAATTAAAGTAGCGTTATTTACAATTTTACAAGTATCTGCGTTCTTTTATTCTAAACATTATTGCAACACATTGTAAGTTTACCACTAGATTTATGGATATTGATTACACATATTTCCATTGAAACTTGCCATGGTGACGGTTACATAGAAATGCGGATTTTCTTTTAATTAAGATATAGATTCGTATCGTCACATTAATCAAATTCATCATAAATTGCTAACAAATAACATTTATGAATTCTGTAACTGTAAACATGGAATCTGAAACCCGTCAAACTAACGAGTTCCGTACATGCAGTGTTAAAATACTGTTTACCAGGGACCACCATGACAGTGAACGTGTTTAAAGAAAAATTGCGCTTTGCGTCTTGCAAGTACATGATAGCAACCGAGGGTTGAATAAATAAAATAAAAAAGAAACATAGTGGATGAAGTGTTCCAGTTTACAGTTTATTTTTGTCTCGTTAAAGGGTGAATATATGAAGCAGGGGGGCGTAAGGGAGCATTTGCACCTGTTAGATTGGACGTTCTATTGATAAAGAGTCTGTTGAAATACGCAAATAAGATTTTTCAGATTTATCAAACACCTTAGTGACATCTTGAAACGAAAGAATCGACCGAAGTGGTCTTGTCCAGTGTGCGCTTGTTTGTTCATTGCCCGCAGTCCCCCTATCATCGAAGAATCGACTGGGTCCGAGCGATCTTTATGGTCAATCTACGTGCGCGTAATTAAGACCCGCCACTGTCGGGTCTGATTAATAGAGGACGGTGCGAGATAATCGAAAGGAAGTAACGAACGGAGAGCAGGCTAAGATGCCATCGGGACAAGCATACCTGTTTCACAGGAAATTGCGTCTGTTTGGACAGGGGAAATAATTATTTTTTAAGGCGCACCTGATATGACGGCAAGCGAAGTAGACAAGGTTTTGGAAAACGTAGACAACGGAATGGAAATAAAAACGGTGAAGCAGAATCCCGAAATATTGGGCTCAAGTGTTTCGATGGATTCGTTATAGACATCTGTATCAGTACCCTTTTGTCTGAAACAATGGACAATCTATTAAAATTCTTTGTGTATGAGGCAATGAACTACTCTCAATTGTTATTTGCAATCAAAAGTAGCTGCTTCTAGTTGACAATTTTGTTGAAAACTAATATCGTAAAAGTTTTGTAGAGGAATCGACATTTAATATACTGAGAAAGACATTGTAACGTGTTTGGTGAGCCCATTGTGTCGATTCCAACTTGTGAAAGGTGATTTTCTAAATTCAAACAGAATGAAAGATATTTTTACTACTTTTTGTCGCCAATAATTATATTTTGAACAATTTCATGAAGAAAAATCTACGAATTTTTACGACCGAAATTGCTTATGATTTTCTATAAAACGATACGATTTCTTCATTCATACCGAAAGCCATCGAAACTTTTGCACTCAACCAAGTGAAGAAACACCGTAACCGACAAGAGTAGAAACGGGTCTTCGTTAGTATCATTTTTATTGATTATGACGTTTTGATCACTTTGTACGAGATTATCTTGGTTGAATGAAAATATAATATAAACTTTAAGTGGCGAATTTACTTGTAAAGTGATGTATAAAGTTCTTATTAAGATATGGAGGACCACTTGAGTATTTCAATTGTAATAACATTTGACTAAGTCTTTCAAAAGAGTACTAAATATTAAACAAAATATTATTAAGTTATACCTAGTTAATTAAGAAATTAACATCTTACAGCCGGAATTATTCTAGTCAAATGAAGTACAAATATAAATACAAAATTATTTTGTAATAAAATAAAAATGATATAATTAATTAAACACGCAGAATAAAAATGATTTCTTATTAATATATGTATCAAAGCACTTAAACAAATTTTTTATGTTATAAAAGGAAGCTTACTCAAAACCTGATCTCATTATCACGAATATTTCGCCACGATGATAAAACTCGTTTAAAGAAGTTCTTATAATCTTGAAATTTCAAGGAATATTACCTGGGGGGAAAAATGATTTATATTATAATATGTACGGTAAAAGAACCAATTACTGTCACTCGATGTCAAAAGGTGTCTTTTACATTTAGACGCATATAACTGTGGAAATAATTATCGAAGAAAAATAAGTAAACTTAGAAAATAATTTCAAGTAAAAATTTTAAAAGATGTCTTTTGCTAGAAATAGTGTCGAGCAAATAGCAGAAATAATGTCGTTGGTCGTTGCAAATCGACAACAACGACACAAAAATATTTCAGAAGAAGAAAAGGGCCTGAAATTAATTAGATCCGCCACTATTGGTAATACTCTGTTCTAACTTGCGAAGAACACGGAAAAGGATCGAGCAATAATGGAAACTGAAAAAAGGGTTAAAGATTGGATGGAAGGAATAACAGAATATAAAATGTTCCAATATACAGTATGTTTGGTCACCCCTGAGAAAAATTTTAATGGAAGATTCTAGAAGTCAAAATAAGACGAAAATCAAGGATACAAATTTGTTGATCGAGGCTTCGTTAAAAGGTTGTAGAAACATTTCCAGCTACACAGTATATTTTCAGTAAAGAATTTTTTTCTCGAAAATACGTAGGATTTCAGGGGTATGTGTATTCACCAAAAATGATTGTTATTGACCCCCGTAACCGAAAATAATTTTCCCAGAACGATTTGAAATTTTTTAATTTTGTCGAAAAATTTCACACCTTCTCGAATTTTTTTCTAGAAAGTGGTTACGATTTCGGGGGTATGTCTATTCGCCCAAAAATGACTGCAATTGACCCCTGCAACTGAAAATAATTTTTTTTAGATCGATTTGAAAAAATTTGTTTTCGACGAAAAAATTAGACACCTACCCCCTGCGATTTTTCTTAAAAATTCGTTTTTTATTTTTAGTAATTTTGTTTGACTTTCTACAGGAAAGTTGTCTAATACTTTTTTGTAAGAACCCATAAGCTCTACTTCAGAAAAAAGTTTCATTGAAATATATTCACTATTGTAGGAGTTATGGACATTTGGAAATTGGACCATTTTTATGGGGTTTTTCTAACTTTACGGGGTTAAGGACCAACTTTTCGAATATTTTTGCAATTTGTACATATTCTTTCAGATCTAGCCTGAAATTATATTTTCGTTTAGGAATTATTTTATTGAAAATGCGTAGGATTTCGGGGTTATGTGTATTGACCAAAAATGATTATAATTAACCCCTGCAACCAAAAATAATTTTTTTAGAACGATTTGAAATATTTTAATTTCGCCAAAAAATTTCAGCACCTACTCGAATTTTTTTCTCGAAAGTGCGTAATATATCGGGGGTATCTATATTGACCAAAAATTATTGTAATGGACCCCTACAACCAAAAATAATTTTTTTAGAACGATTTGAAATATTTTAATTTCGCTAAAAAATTTCAGCACCTACTCGAATTTTTATCTCGAAAGTGTGTAGGATTTCAGGGGTATATGTATTGACCAAAAATGATTGTAATTAATCCCTGCAACCAAAAATAATTTTTCCGTGAATGATTTGAAATTTTTTAATCTAATTTTCTTAATAACTTTTTAACGAAGCTTCAGTCAATAATTTGATATTCTTGATTTTCGTCTTATTTTGGCTTCTAGAATCTCCCATTAAAATTTTTCTCAGGGGTGGCCGAACACCCTGTATGTTCTTCGTTTAGCCGAAGCCAGGGTCAATTTCCATGCACATTTTCCGAAAGCGTATTTTCACCTGCGGGACAAGTATTCACGTGGTTCCCCTTCGGCATCTCATCGAGCGAGACGCTCAAAGCGGGAATGTTAAAATAATATTCCGCCGCGTCTCTGTTTTGTTCCTGCGCGCTCATGCATACGTAATTTCCGCGGGTAACGATCAGTCGATTCCCTGTCGAGGAATTTCTGCGCCGGACGGCTTCGTCTTCCTCGGGCCTGACGTCGAATGACAGTTTGATGAACGGACAGGAAGAGACTGCAAGTCCCACCTGGCTCTCCCCAGACAATTAGGACCGGCGTGCAAGGTGGTTCCCTTTGTGGGCCACGTCGATTCCCGTGATCGCGACCCGTTTTCATCGAAACGTTTCCTCCGAGGACCCTTCGTGACAGGATGATTGTTTAAAGTCATTACGATTAATCGATGCGAGGCTACGAAACTCTGTGCTCTTTGAATAACGATCGATGCACTCCAGCGCATTCGAATATCTAAGTTCACTATTATAATATCAGTACTTTGATCCGTTTTCTTACAATTAGTCCTCGCATTACGAGGGACGTTCCCTGCCGTTGCGTGGAGTTCGGTATGTTTTATAGCTTTTTGTATAACTATAGAACCCTCTGCAGGGTTATTAACAGTATGCACATTGCTGTCCATACTAATAATACGAAAAAAGAAAAATTACATGGGTCTTATCTATAAGGATTATATAATTATGCAAACACACTACTTATACTTGTAATTAGAACTTGAATCTATTGGTAAAATACATCATAAATATGACCAGGACGAGCTCATTAGACTACAAACTTCAGAAAATATCAGTTTCAAGGTCTAAAGTGTGTTTAGCAAGAAATTTATGTACACACCATAGGGGTGCAAAGTATGAAATGTTTTATAGCTTGATGAGAAATCATTATGAACGTTTATAGTTGTCAGAAATCACACATAATCTCGAAAATGCTTAGGAATCCCGAAGATATTCAGGAGATAGTTCGCGAAGATTCATGAAAATTTGAAGTAAAAGATTCGATATTGTTATTTCCTTTATGTGTTATTTTGACTCTATTTTTTACGATTTTAAAAATTTGAAATAATGTTCTCTCAATGCAATTATTTACTCGGAATACGTTGTTCTTTCCAAATTCAGTAAATAACAATATTTTCTACATATTTGCAATGTCTTAAGTTATAGCAAATATTAAGTCACTTGAGCAATTAATATAGACGCACTGATTATGTTCTATTGTATTTTGGAACGAAATATCAGTTTCATGGGGTTTCATTGAAATTATGAAAACTACAGAACAAAATTTATTTAAATTATATTCCACATAAAGTGAAAGAATATTATGTTGCAATTTAAAAATGAAGAAATACATCAATATTTAAACATACAGAAATAAATATTGGCGTAATTTCAGAACAGAAAATAATTTAACGCTTAAATTCTGTAGTTGCTCGTATTTCATTCAGAATAAATTTCGGGAGCTTTGAAATTTCTCTAGAAAAAATTCTCATCTCGGTATAGTAAATAGGCAAAAATTTCTTAATTGGTTATTTTGCAATAAAAACTATGTTTGACTTCTTAATAATAATAACAAGTAAAATACGAGAATTTATTTAATGTTGTAATTTTATAACTTTAATTTCAACGATAATGTAAAAATTCGTCGAAAGCAAGAATTATATTTGCCAGACAAGATAATTAAAAAAGTCTATTCTCTTTTGTTTCTTAACAGAGATGTAAATAAATCGTATTATTCAAATGTCAAGAAATGAGACTTGACTGTAACGTCAATAAAAAAAATGGCTGATTCGTAATAAAAGTTTCTGAAACAGTTCTTCTTCTTTACTTTTCATTTTTCGTAAATAATTTTTGAATGTACCTCGCATTCTGGATTTGATGTTTGTGTGTCTGGAATAATATTTGTTTCCGATCCGTTTCGCTAGCTAGAGTGGCCTGTGGTCTGTACCCTCAAGACGAACCACATTCACAGGAAGTACCACTCGTATCTTTCCTCTACTTGAGTTCCAGTCGTTTCTCGACATATGGCGACACTTTTGACAATGAAGAATTTTAGTCCCACGATGCATAAAGACTTCCTTTCCCCCATTGTTCCCCTCATTTTCTAACGATTTTACCTCAGGTAGACAATCAAGATCTTCTATTCTGTTAATTACCATCCAAATCAAAGTCATTTTCACTCTCAAGATTACCCATAATAGCCCCCAATTTTTTATTAGCAAGAAATCTATATTTGTCGTTCAACTTGTAATTCGTTTGCAAGATTCGTAATCTTGGAGGAAACGAATAAAATATAGTTTCGAGAGGCAATGATTTTAAGTTTACTCCGTTTGTACGTGAAAAACAGTGAATTACTCGATCTCGAATTGCTGCAAAAAATGTTTTTTCTCTACCATTTCGCTTTTTTCTCGCAGTAACTATTTCGGAAAATTGCACACGCGGTGCAATGAATGAACAATACCGTTTATTGAAAACCGACGTCAACCATCAGTTCATTTTATATATGTATTGTGTACCCTTTTAGCATGTTGTACATTTGCAACATTGCATTATAGACAGAAGTTTAAAAAATTCCAATTTCAGAGTCCAGTCCAGTTTAATTCGATCTGTTCATTGACAGAATTATGAAATTTATTGAATAATTTTTGCTTACGAATAAAACGAAACTCAAAAATTTCATAGAAACGAATATTTTCGATCGCTAAAAAGTACCTTTGATTGTACTTTAAAACAACGAACGTTATATTAAGTTCCACCTCAGGCAAATAATTCCTTTGAATATATTTATAATGATTTTTTTTTCTTGCGTGAAATTTACTATATTCGCTGTTTAACAATTTTCATACACGAGTGTAATTTTATATCTACGTTGATCGTGAATCAATGAGGTATATTATTAAGAATTTCCAAATAATTAATAAATAAAGGTACGTTTGGTTGGTAGAAGAATATATACAGAACACGTATTTAACATTCGACTGAAATATACAGAAGTAAAAAATATAATATAAATTCCGGAAATTGGAAGAACTGTATTTTTATGATTTTATGTAATTCAAAGTAAGAAATTTTAATTATATTTTTTTACTTTTCTAAAGAAAGTTAAGCATGTGTCTTTCATGTATTATTTTGCCAATCAGAAGAATTTACCCATTTTATTAATTATATTATATTTTAATATTGTTTTTCTTATGATATCGTATAATTATTATTCGAAAATCATTGGAAATAAGGAAGTTACTTAACAAAACTATAGTAACGTTTTTATTTATAACTTCATAATTATATTAAATATCATTCAGGCAAGTAACAATATTTATTATATAATATAATACTAGTATTTTGTTATAGCATTCCTAGTGTCAATTTTTCAAGAACTTTTTGGTAATAAAGACCATTTTTTGGTCATAATCGTAAAAAGATTTGTTGAATTTCATTTCAATTTTTCCGTATAAATGTTCAATCAGATTCAAATACGGTGATTGGGACGACTAATTAAGAAGAGGAACATTATTGTCTTCAAACCATTTCATGATCGTCTTTGCTTTGTGCTTTGTACGATTTATTGATCTATTATTTGGTCTATTTTACCCTCTACCCTATGCAGTGGACTTATTAAATCGAAACCAAAACACCTAAGAACCATAACATTGCCGCCGCCATGTTTAATTGTATACTTACAGTGTACTTTGGATCGAGTCTTTTATTTTTTAGACGTCTAACAAAAATGTCATTTGTATTGGATAAATTAAATTCATATTTGTCCGACCAGAGATCAGTTGACGTCCTCTTTAGCAAACTTTAAACGAGCACTGACATTCTTTTTTGAAATGTAAGGTCTGTGTGCTGTAATTCTACTATAAACTCGCTTTTGTTTAAACGACATTGTACGGTTCTACTTGAAATATTCGTAATCTTAGCAATAGTATGAATTTCCGGTGCAATTAGTATTACCATTTTATTAGAAATGGGTAATCCCATGATGTATTTTCGATCGGGTCTATTAACATTCATTTGAAAATTTTATACGTATAAAAAACATAATAAGCGATTACAAGACTGAAATCCAACCGCTTATCAGGTTTTCTAGGCCTTCCTATTCTTCTTGGACTTCTTCGATTATTAATTCGCTTATAGAGATTAAAAATTACAATTTTTCTATATTCTAAACTTTTTTCAATCGTTCGAAGATCCAACTTTCTTTGTTTTCGCCATTATTAAGCAGTAATGAAAAATAATATAGTTTTACATTGTTCAGTATCAACTAATTATCAAATACACAGCGTTGTTATAGTTTTGTCCGATAGAGTTCAACTATACTGTTTTCAATTATTTTCGAAATAGTTGTGGTATAGACTTGCGACAAAACAATTGATATAATACAGAAAGTACGGCAGAAATTCATCGTTCACAAAATATTATTTCACTTTGTTTAGTTTTCGTATACGAAATGGGTTCCACCCGTATAATGATTAAGTGTAACTAGTTTAACTATACCGTCTTCAATTATTTTTGAAACAGTTCTGGTATAGTCTTGCGACAAAACAATTGATATACAGAAAGTATTGCAAAAATTCATCGTTCACAAAATATTATTTCACTTTGTTTAGTTTTTGTATATGAAATGGGCTCTATCCATATGATTAAGTATAACTAGTTTAACTATACTGTTTTCAATTATTTTCGAAACAGTTCTGGTATAGTTTTGCGACAAAACAATTGATATACAGGAAGTATTGTAGAAATTCATCGTTCACAAAATATTATTTCACTTTGTTTAGTTTTCGTATATGAAATGGGCTCTATCCATATGATTAAGTATAACTAGTTTAACTATACTGTTTTCAATTATTTTCGAAACAGTTCTGGTATAGTCTTGCGACAAAACAATTGATATACAGAAAGTATTGCAGAAATTCATCGTTCACAAAATATTATTTCACTTTGTTTAGTTTTCGTATATGAAATGGGCTCTATCCATATGATTAAGTATAACTAGTTTAACTATACTGTTTTCAATTATTTTCGAAACAGTTCTGGTATAGTCTTGCGACAAAACAATTGATATACAGAAAGTATTGCAAAAATTCATCGTTCACAAAATATTATTTCACTTTGTTTAGTTTTCGTATACGAAATGGGTTCCACCCGTATAATGATTAAGTGTAACTAGTTTAACTATACCGTCTTCAATTATTTTCGAAATATTTCTGGTATAGTCTTGCGACAAAACAATTGATATACAGAAAGTATTGCAAAAATTCATCGTTCACAAAATATTATTTCACTTTGTTTAGTTTTTGTATATGAAATGGGCTCTATCCATATGATTAAGTATAACTAGTTTAACTATACCGTCTTCAATTATTTTCGAAATAATTCTAATATAGTCTTGCGACAAAACAATTGATATACAGAAAGTATTGCAATCATTCATCGTTCACAAAATATTATTTCACTTTGTTTAGTTTTCGTATACGAAATGGGTTCCACCCGTATAATGATTAAGTGTAACTAGTTTAACTATACCGTCTTCAATTATTTTCGAAATATTTCTGGTATAGTCTTGCGACAAAACAATTGATATACAGAAAGTATTGCAAAAATTCATCGTTCACAAAATATTATTTCACTTTGTTTAGTTTTCGTATACGAAATGGGTTCCACCCGTATAATGATTAAGTGTAACTAGTTTAACTATACCGTCTTCAATTATTTTCGAAATAATTCTAATATAGTCTTGCGACAAAACAATTGATATACAGAAAGTATTGCAAAAATTCATCGTTCACAAAATATTATTTCACTTTGTTTAGTTTTCGTATACGAAATGGGTTCCACCCGTATAATGATTAAGTGTAACTAGTTTAACTATACCGTCTTCAATTATTTTCGAAATATTTCTGGTATAGTCTTGCGACAAAACAATTGATATACAGAAAGTATTGCAAAAATTCATCGTTCACAAAATATTATTTCACTTTGTTTAGTTTTTGTATATGAAATGGACTCTATCCATATGATTAAGTATAACTAGTTTAACTATACCGTCTTCAATTATTTTCGAAATAATTCTAATATAGTCTTGCGACAAAACAATTGATATACAGAAAGTATTGCAGAAATTCATCGTTCACAAAATATTATTTCACTTTGTTTAGTTTTCGTATATGAAATGGGCTCTATCCATATGATTAAGTATAACTAGTTTAACTATACTGTTTTCAATTATTTTCGAAACAGTTCTGGTATAGTTTTGCGACAAAACAATTGATATAATACAGAAAGTATTGCACTTTGTTTAGTTTTCGTATACCAAATGGGCTCTACCCATATGATTAAGTGTAACTAGTTTAACTGTACCGTCTTCAATTATTTTTGAAATATTTCTGGTATAGTCTTACGACAAAACAATTGATATACAGAAAGTATTGCAGAAATTCATCGTTCATAAAATATTATTTCACTTTGTTTAGTTTTCGTATATGAAATGGGTTCTGCCCGTATAATGATTAAGTAAGTATATCTCTATAGTCGGTCTATTATCGTAGCCAGGAACGATTCTCTGGGACAAGTTGTGCAATCTTGCAGGGATATTGCCCGGTGCCCCTTTTTATTTTCTTCCTCGCGCCGTTTCACCTATCGCGCCAAGTCGAGGCCCCTCGAGACCTCGATTCATTTGCACATCTCATTAACTTCGCCGTTTCAGCTCAGCCGACGAGGTATCGCTGGCTATCATCCAGGCATCGGCTTCGACGTAGGAAGTGATTCACGGTTCACCGTGCATCATTTCGCGCGGACACCGAGCGCGCACCATGTATGTATGCATATTACTCGTACGCAGTTTCGTGCATTTCGCAATTTTCCCGGCCATTCCATCAGGTTATTGTTAACGGTTAACCGTTCTCGTTCGAGCGTCCACTTTTATTTGGGAGAAATTGTTTCCATTGTTGGCCCTTGCCGATTTCGTAGCGAACCTCGGAGATGTACAGTAAGGAACAAAACCGAACACGCGCATGGACATTTAACGCAAATATTCTATTCGATCATTCAGCGTAGAACGTAAAATAAATAATCGAAAGACGTTTGTGTTATGTGCAATAAATTGATTTTGCATTTAAGGAACTGTAGCATACATATTTGACGATAAATACAATATTCTATAAGAAAGGAAGCCGAAATTAAAATAAAAAAATGGTTGGAAGACATAGAAACTTTAAAAAAATAGCTCCTTGGATGATGAAGACAAATACATATCTTACTGATAGATCAAAATTCGAAATTAAAGCACCAGAGTAAGTTTCGAGAATTGAACGACAAATTCACAACACATACAAAAATGCAATGCATTAAAAACAGACAAAGGAACAGGTTTTGCTATCGTTACAGAAAAGCAAACAATAAAAGAACATCTCCTGAAAGCAGCGTCAATTTTCTCAGCTGAAGCGTATGCAGTTCTGAACTGAGAGTTGGTGTGACCAAAGTTCTTACAATTACGAACAAAAGGAACACACACAAAATCATCGAAAAAATTCAGGAAATTTACACCGAATTGACGAACTCCAATCCAAAATCTTATAGATCACATAAAGTTCTCAATAAAAGAAGAATAGAATAAAAACTGGAAAACAATAGAAATAACCAATGTACATAGTATTACGCAAGATTTGTTCGTGCCAGTAAACATCAGTTCCATTATCAACACAGAAGAAACTATAATGTCCAGATTAAGAAGTGGCCATAGAAAAATCACGCACAACTATATCCCTGACAAAAGAGACCCACCAAATTGGGTGAACACCCAAAAAAATGTGGAACACCCTGTATAATAAATATTAATATATAAAGTAAAATATTAGACAACTGTATAGTGAAGGAAATAACTTTTAAAGTTAACTTTTCTTACTATTTTAAATTTGTAATTAAATACTCTGGATTTTTCGTTATATAACATTAACATTTTAGTCTTATTTTTACTTGTAGAACCCATTCCTGAAGTGTGTACAGAAAAATGCAGAATACTTTGAAATTCATCAAAGACTTCGATCTATGTCACAAAATCTAACGAAAATAATAATCCAAACCGAAAATAATAAAAATCCAGAAGATTTTCTTGAGGATGGAGTCTCGTATGAAAATATTTTTCTCTATGTTTTGGACTTATTTTCTCGCAGTCAGTAGTAGCGAATAAGAAACGATTGATAAGCGAAACGTGTCGTTTCCCACGTCGCCGATGGCGTCTACGCAAGCTGTCGGGGGGCAGTCTTTTCTATCGTTCACCGTGGTTTTCTCGTATCCGATCCTTGTGTTCAAGTATTCCGAGGACGTTACTGGCGCAGTGGAACACCCGCGGCGGCGACAACGACGCCAGAAATCGGTGTCGTAGCCGGGTTCAGTAAAAGGAGCTGGTGACAATCGAGTCAACAACCTGCGGCCGTTCCGGTCGCTGAACGAGCGATATTTTCGAGAGGAAGCGGCGCCATTCGGCTTCGCGGAAAGGATCAAACCAGCCGTTACTAACGGCGCCGGCGTCGATACGTCACGCGACCAGGACCATCGCGTTCCCCCTTAATCGAGGAAGCTCGATCGCTATCTTCACGCTTCATATGCGTTAATTGGGCGTTGTCGGTGCGACTGAATTAATTTGCGATCGCCAGAGCTAATGAGTTGCGTTTCTTCATCGAGAACCGAGCTCCGCGCGGGAACCAACGGCCACGAGACCGTCCTTGACTCCCTTCCATTTGTTAGGGCGATAACTACCATGTCGGCTACAAAACATTCGTTTCTTTCGATACACACTCATCCCCCTTGTAACACGGTAGGTTCTTCTACCTAAATAACCAAATTACAATCTAATCTTCGTGTCTGATTAATTATTCGGTGTTTGGTTGGCCCGAACGAGGTTGCTTCTGAAAGTAGACTCCTCAATGGAGTACGAAATTTTGTAACTTTCTTCTTTTCAGTGTTCGACGTTGGTCTCTATTTTGTGAAAATTGAAACGAGTTTATGTACGAATGTAGTTTTAATACTCAACAAATTACAATCTAATCTTCGTGCCCGATTAATCGACAATGATTCGGTGTTTGGTTGGCGTGAACAACGGTGCCTCTCAAAATAGATTCCTCAATGGAGTATGAAATCTTGTAATTTTCTTCTTTTCAATGTTCGACGTTGGTCTCTATTTTGTGAAAATTGAAACGAGTTTATGTACGAATGTAGTTTTAATACTCAACAAATTACAATCTAATCTTCGTGCCTGATTAATCGACAATGATTCGGTGTTTGGTTGGCGTGAACAACGGTGCCTCTCAAAATAGATTCCTCAATGGAGTATGAAATCTTGTAATTTTCTTCTTTTCAATGTTCGACGTTGGTCTCTATTTTGTGAAAATTGAAACGCGTTTATGTACGAATGTAGTTTTAATATTTAACAAATTACAATCTAATCTTCATGTCTGATTAATTAACAATTATTCGGTAGTTGGTTGGCGTGAACGAGGGTTCCTTTAAAAGTAGACTCCTCAATGGAGTATGAAATCTTGTAATTTTCTTCTTTTCAGTGTTCGACGTTGGTCTCTATTTTGTGAAAATTGAAACGCGTTTATGTACGAATGTAGTTTTAATATTCAACAAATTACAATCTAATCTTCATGTCTGATTAATCAACAATTATTCGGTGGTTGGTTGGTGTGAACGAGGGTGCATCTCAAAATAGATTCCTCAATGGAGTATGAAATCTTGTAATTTTCTATTTTGTGAAAGTTGAGACGCGTTTATTTGTGACTTTTTTTATCTTCAAATCTTTGTGAATGCAGTCGTTCCTTTCGTATGTAGTATTTTATTTTAGAATATTTGAAGTATTTTTATATTTGATTTGCTCGTACATCCCCATAATTGCATGTCGTAATTTTATGTGCACCATTCATGAATTTGACAACAATGTCAGAAATTTTTTTAAGAAATATTCAAAGCAAACGTAACAGTGCTTCATATAACGTTACGAGAAAAAAAGACATTACTTTAATGCATGAAAAAAATTAATTGTCCGACATTGTTACGTATCATCTGAAAGATTCATAATTTTTGAAATAATTGCCCCATTCATGGCAGTGCTTAAAAATATAACAAACCAATGTACTAAAAACGTGTTAACAGCGAGAAGTAATAATATTGACAGACGCGTTAAGAATAACCTTTGTCATAGTTAATGAACCATGAAATCTCTATATTACTGGTAATGCTACGAATGTCGCCCGAGTAGGTAGGTACATTACATTAGGGACACATTTTCAGGACCCTAAACCTTATGGAAATACAGTAATTCAGAAATCGAGTTTTTGGACCCTTCAGACCAGAATACACCCTTAAGGCTTCTAACGTTGAGGGTTCAGTCAGTTGCCCAAGGAGAAAATTATTCAAGAGATTTTACTGTTAAACGAATGCACGAGAATGTTCCTTATCTTATGTGATATGAAAACGTCGACAACTTTGTAAGAAATATTATTTCATAGATTGTGTAATACAGGGTTGTCAGAGTGGTCTAACAACGGTTGCTATCTGAAATATATTCAAAACGATTAGAATTAAAGAAAAATTTGCTTAATAAAGATTGTGGGGTACAGGTTGAATCGCTAGAGGTTAGATCAGGCTTTGTTGGAGTTAAACGCGCTCAAGAATGTTAAGATAATTTTTATTTTATCAAGCACATTAAAACTTGAGAGAATAGTTACTAGCTTTATTTTGTTTAATGACTTTTTATTGTAAGTTGCTGTACTTCCCCATTGCTTTTGATTTTATCCACTATATTATCGTCCTTTATGTTTCGCAGTGGACAAAGTTCGTTATTAAATATTTAAGAACGCAAGAAAACAGACGTATTATTTTTTATAAAAGCAATGGTTCTTTTAAATACACATTTTTTATGGTTCACTGTTAAAAAGTCCCGTTGAAGCTCTAGTTTTTGTCTTTAAAGAATGTTCCCCTTTAATAGAAACACTTTATTCATAAATTTTTGGATAATTATTATGACGATACCAATAACGACGGAATTAACAGTACTGAACGATCTTTTCACATTATTCGTTTCTTTTTAAGAGATTTGAATTTTCTCAAGAAATAAAATCTTGAAAAATTATGGATCTGTATTTCTATATAAATTTTCATTTTATTAGATATTTATTAAGCATTTAAGGTAACTATTACATTTTAAATGTTACGGTACTTATTCGTTCAGAAATTATACGTCTTTTCAAAATTGTTTAATTATTTAAGAAGTATGGATGAAGCACCAAATGAAATAGATAAACTATGCAATTACATTACAGTATATAGGTAATTTAAAAACCGACATTTCAATATTTAAATTGATAATAAAATAAACTCGTTGTTAGAAAAAATCGGAAATCGAAATTTCTTTGTTGCTAAAAGATTGGGTTAACCGTAATTATAAATGAAGTGTCACGAATTTTACCACGAAAGAAGTAAATTGAACGGTCACTGGTATTTGACATTTCGGGGCTAAATCGGTATTCTTCAAGTATCATATTCGTGCTCTAAGAAAATTGCTTTGTTATTTAAAAAACGTAGATACCAAATTGATTGAAAAAAACTATGTAATCGCTTCACAATAATTAAAAAGCAGCATTTCATTGTTTAAATTGATAATAAAGGACTCGATCTTAAAAGGAATGAAAAGAAGTTTAATTTTCATTTTCCAATTAAATTTCTTCGTCGCTCGAAGAATGGATTATTATGGGCGTAGCGTCGCAAGTAAGTAACGGCGTTTAAATTTTGTTACGGAAGAAGTAAATTGAACGGCCACTGGCATTTGACATGAAATTTTCTTTCCTTCCCGCAGTTCCCATATCTGTACACCTGCCACGGCTCGATAGGCGATCGCTTAAAAGTCAGAGGTGCGTAACACACGAAAAGCGCACGAGTACCGGAAATAGATATCTGCCTGGTGGCACGGGTACAATGGAGACGACGTATTGGCAGTCGAACGTTGAACAATGGCCACAATGCCACAAGAAAAAAAGGGGTCGGAACCTTGCTTCAGAAACCTGACGTGCTTCAGTGCACCATAACTGTTTACGAGAATGTCGTCTCTTGTAACTCTTGCTGTTGCACATCGCGATAAGAACACCTCCGCCCAACCAGAGGTTCCCAGTTTTATAGCCTTCGAGGAATCGTTCGTACGACGTGACTATAAAATTTATTGATAATTTGAATACATTTAAAAATTTCACGGAAAGTAAAGACGTCGTTTACTGCCCCATTAAGTGTTTATTGCACTCGATAATGCGGACGTTATACTTATTTTATTTAAATTCTTTAGAATAAGATTGCAACGATTCCGGTTCTTTGATGATTCGACCTTGCTATTAGTACGCGATAATTGGAAAATAATTTCAGATTAAGGAATTTTTATTTACGAACAATTAATACACGTTACGCAGACGACTATCGGTATCGATTTACTGTCAGAACTGGTTCGACTGTTTAAACAGGAAAACGAGTTATGCAGAATCTCCATCGTGTTAGGTCAAGTTTACTGTAAATACAGCTGACGTGGTCAATTTAGGACAGTGCAATGAAAAAGTTTTTCCAAACCACAAAACAATTTAAGAATTGATACATTTTTGTTGAAGAAAAATTTACTATTATATATTTCATATTTTTTCAAATTCATTATACATACATTAAGAAGCTCCGATGTAGGTTACATCTAGATTATTTCTACGAATGTCTTTAAATATAATACAATTACAAATGTTTTAAAATATACATGTCAACAACGATAAAAATTACATTTTAGAAGATATATTTTTCAAAATTTGTAACATTGATATCACATGTGACTAGATCTTTACATAGCACTTTCCAGATGTAAACACAGGTGATCCCTACAAAATTAATTACTCGTTTGAAGTAGGAACAAGCAGTAATTGAATGGTGCATAAACTTGGAACGCAATACAAGCTCCTCTGTAAATCGAATAAATCTTACGGTATTTTAACGCTGAAATTAAAATCAATTATGACGTTAGTATTGACAGGTTCCAGTAAATATTACGCATTTTGTTACAATAAAAAGCAATTTCTTACATTAACATACATTCCATAATGGTGTTCAATCTTCCATCATCGTTCTGCATACAATCAAAGACAGCTTTTATTATAAAATTGTACTTTTGTCTCTAGTAATGGGCGCATTAAATGTAAACGAAACAAATATGTATATATACATATATTTTTTTGTTTCAATACACAATTTTTGAAGTGGGCATGCACTCGTTAATACTAACAAATAGAACGAAGAATAAGAAAAAGCGTCGGTCCGAAACCAAGCTCGAAACTAAATTATATGAAAATTATCGACGCCTGTTAGAATCTGTTAACGATCTATTAGAAATGTAGTTCACTAACGATCTTCGTTTGTCCATTTTGTGCGTGTGATTCGCAACGTTCGAACAAAATGAGAACTCCGTATAGAAATACGCCCATCGTGACTTAAAAATGCCTCGAATTCGATTTCTTTTCGTAATTTTTCAGCGAAGCGTCGACGCATCTAATTAATAACCACCGAACTGGCTGGGACATTAATTATTCAGGACAGTGATGTCAAGTAGCACACGTATCTGAGTAATAAAGCATGAAGTAATCATATCCTTACCACGAGGATAATGGTGAAACATGGTAATTGGGCGGCGTGCCATCAAATTTGCACAGTTTGAAGGTCTACGGGAGAACAGAAAATTGAACATTTTACGGGTTGTTCGCTCCGCATTAAAAACTGCATCATGTGCTCGATCTCGACGGATGGGTATAATTATATGCAAATCGGCCAATTAGTTGTGCCTGACATATTTGCGGTACTTGTTAATTTCACTCTCGCTGCGCAACAAATTGCAAAGATTACGACTTTGTATACATCACCAAGTGAGCTCGTTTAGTTCAGCTATTACCTTTATTGATTCTGCTCTTGTTATTGCTTGACAGTGCTGCGCACTCACTGTTCCCAGATAAAATGGAAACTTTCATCGACGTGCGAGTCCTTCACGATGGTTTCGTAACTTTAAAGAAACGTTCTATAGCTTGCTCTTATAAAATTCCTTCGATTCGTTTCCCACAATTAAAACTTAACCCAATTCGTACTCGAAACTATAATATAAACTGCTTATTTGTTAAATCGATTAACCCTCGTTCTTTCCCAGGGTTCCTTCTAAAATTTACATTTCTTGTTATCAATTTGTAGTGTTGAGGAAGTTTATTTTAAATATAAAAAGTTTATCGATTAAGTGATTGACACTAAAATTTGATAAAGTTCCAAAAGTAAAGTTAATCATTTTGGATTGTCAACGACTCGTAAAAGTAATCGTGAGAGTTAAATCATATCACCACCATTTTCTTGCTTCTCTTGTTACGCAAATTTTTGGTCCATTCTAAACATAGACAAACATTATCCTATCGGTTAAAACTGTATAATTTCGATAACCTTTTGAATATATTTAAAAAAGAAAGAAAATTTAAATTGTATGTAGCCTGTTTTTTAGATCTCATAAAGAAAAAGCATTTATTACGAACTTTAGACAATATTTTTAAGATATAATCTTTAACGAGCTAATGCATGTTGTACCTTTTCGTGAAAAAGACCGATCAATTTGGCAATAAAAAATATTATATAAGAAGATGGCCATTCTATAGATGACCAATATTTATCCAAACATTTATAAAATAACTTGATATTTGAAATATTAATGTTGCATAAAATCCACATTTCACTAGTTGGAATCAAAAACCGATATTTTAACTAATAAGTTATCAAAATTCAAAATATGAAAAACGAAAACGGTACATTAATTTGACCTGTTTCAATGTTTCCTAATTAAATTTCCTTGTTTGGGTTTATCCTTGATCATTTTTCAAATTCTAATATGACAAATACATAAAAGTAACATTGTCCAAAATATTATAAAATTTAAATTCATTTATTTTAAGCATTTTAAAAGTACGTTATTAATTTTAAGTACATCAAGTATATTAAGTTAAATATTCAACTATTATTGTTTTTATCATAGAAGGGAGGTATTCAGAATTCGATGGTCTCAACTTATTCTTATCAAAATCTTTTAGTTTAACGTAACTTGTATCAAACTTTTCTAATGCTTTTTCATCAAACACATGAGACAGTACAGTGATTTCAGACTCGTTAATTATATTTAAGACACGAGAATATTAACAATAAAACTAAAACATAGGAATTTGTTGCACCATGCATATCGTATGTTAGCATGATTCCTACGTATGGAGCAACTAGGCGGATGTACAAAATCTTGTTGGAAAGAAGCAAAATCTACTGGATTTTAAAATTCATTTGTGTTGAGGTTTTCACTGCGCAATGTATTATTTTAATTTTATATGTTTTATTTATAACAAGTAATGAGAAAACAATTAGCTGAACGAAGCATGTTACATTACATTAAAATCTATAATCAATAAGTGATCTAGCAGGTGACGATCGATTACTTGCTCTACTTTATCGACACAAGTGAGATTTACGATTATGTTTTGTCTTGTTACACTTGACAATTTGGTATGTCATCAATATGTACACATTTATGTCACGCAGATGCAAATACATTATGATACTTTGGTGACAAAAGATGATTAAACAGATAACTTTTGTCTAAAAATTTGTTTCTACCTTATATAATACCTATAATCTACACATGCCTTATATTATACCCCCAAACTTTCAAAATTTCTTTAATTTTTGCACAATGTTTTATTCGAATCATTGGAATTTATCATAAAAATTGTTACGAAATTGTTGTCACCGATTCCATGTGGTATCAATACTTGGGCTCAATTTCGAAAAAAATGTTTTTAAATAAATGTGTTCCGCGATCGCGTTTCGCTGACATGTTTAGGCAGAACATTTATGCAACAATTAATCCGAGCAAGAAGGGTCAAGGAAACTATATCCCGATATACCAAATTCGAACGAAAATTCGGAAGCCAGAGACGACGAGCAAAAGCCTAAACCCCCGACTCTCACAAAACCAACCCTTAAATCCCACCCCGTTTCGTTCCAATTGTTGCTTTGCTTCCTCGGAGAAAGACGGATGAGAAAGTGGAAAAACCGGAGCCGGAGAGACAGCAGGAAAACCACGGAGGAAAAGAGAGAAAGAGTGAGAGAAATTCAGCTCGGGCAGGCCGCTCGGCTCTTCGAAACCAATATCGCAATGTTCGCCGCAGAAAGTTCGTCCAGTAATGCCATACAATATCTACTTCAGCTTCCATTACTCCGGTCTGGCCTCCCCTCCGTCGCTCGATGGGCTTCCCCTCCTCCGTCACAGGGAGCCTCGAGTCGAGTGCCGATCCACCTCCACCCATTCTGCCTCTCTGGACTCTGCTGGACCTTTCTGAACGAGGGGGGACCGCTCGACCAGGAAGGGGGTTCGGCGCGGCGAAGCACGGGAGAGGGGGGCTTGTCCGTTTCCTTTTCTCTCGCGCTCCTCCTCGTTTTTTCCAATTGCACCACCCTGTATTTCGGAAAAGGACTTCCGATGTTTCCGGAGCAACGACTGGCCCTCCGCAAACTTCCTCGCAGACCGGAGTCGGGCAAATTTTATTTACGATCAACGAATCAAAATTTCAGATCCATTCGAAAATTAGCCACCCCCGCCTGGATGTCAGTTTAAGTAGTTATGGATTCTAATTTGCGGATGTCGTTACGAACGATAGACGGAAGTTGGTGTACGAGCGAATTAAAAATTTTTATTCGTTGATCGGGAATAAAATTTCCCCGATTCTGGTCGCAGTTCAGAAGAGATTTATAATTTTTCACATACTGGAGGCAGCAAGGGATTCTTATCTGTTTTATTCATTTATTATAGTGAGTGTAAGAGGAGCAAGAAAATGGTGGTCGTGGATGTGAATAGTGAAAATATAAATATGTATATCTTAAACGAGCGTTGTTTACTAATGTTATTATAAAGTTTTATAGAGAATTCATTAAAAATTCTTCCCACGAGGTAAAAATAAACGCGATTAATTTCAAACGATAATATAAGCATGAAAATGGGAAAGGAATTAGAATATCAAACATAAAGAAAAATATGTATCTAGAGATTAAGTGATCACCTAAATGCTTCTTGTGAAGTGAAATTTATACCGAAGAGGACCTAAATCTTTCATCAAAATGTTTATTAATAATTGGTTTTTCAATTTGGCAGGCAATATATATTATTAGTTTGAATGTGATTAGTATTAGGGTGTACCAAACAAAATTTTTGTTCGAGACTCACTTATGAAACTGTGGTGAAATTTTCATTTTAATTTGGGGTGGGGCAAGTTTCATGTTTTCTTTTCATTTTTATTTCTCTGATAGATATCTAGAAGTGATTGCAACTTTATTCGAATATTTCTAAATAGAATATTTAGCAAGGCAAACTTTAGAAATTGCACTACATTCGATTCAGAAATTAGAAATTTCATTTCGACATAGCAATGTTTTTGAACAATCGTTTTATTCCCTTTGTTAATTGTGCCGTTCTGTGCCATCCAAATATTTTATATTGCATGTTCTTTAATAGAATGTTTAAGGTATGCTTGGTCTGACCAACATACGCTGTTTTACAATTCGTGCAATTAATTTGATAAATTACACATATTGCTTCCAGTTTGAATACTGGATTTCGTTTTATAATAGTTCAATTTAATTTCTTTTGTGATTTCGAGACGGTTGAATATTCAAAATTCTCTGAGAAGATTTTCAATCTTTTGAAAAATTGCTTCGAAATGTATCGAATAACGAATAGAAGATAAACAACTATTTATTCTTTTATTATACAAGGTGTTCCGCATTAATCCGTAAAAATAAGACTAAAATGTTATATAACAACAAATTCATAAATGATTTGTTAAGAAGTTATGTCCAAAATATGAAATGTGATGGTTTTTTATTTACTAAAATTTTGTTTAAAGAGAGCAACTGCTAGTTAAGGGACGAAAAAATATTTTTAACGTAGAATTATGTGGATAAGTTAAACATTTCTTTATCAGAGTTTAGTTTCTATCATTTATCTTGGGTGCTGAAACATTCTTTCTTCGTTCATAACTTTTTTTTAAACTTTGTTGATAACTTCGCTGATAATTTCATTGATAACTGAGTAGCTTTGTTTTAAAATAGTTATTTTTGACGGGGGTTTTAAAAAAATGGAATCGAAACGTTAGAAACAATAAGATAAATCCTTCCATTTCAGGACGATATATTTCATAACGAAAAGACAAAAATCTGTTCGTTCGAATAAATACCTCATGAGTCGAATTGAATAATATTTCTAGGAGGGAGTCTAAACAAAAATAATGGACTCGAAACGTTGAAAAGAATGTAACGCCAGTGGATAATTGTCGAAACGGAAAGAATGACGAATCGAGTGATCCAGTTGTTTCGGAGCAGCTCTAGTAACGCGATCGTCGGTTTAGAGCAGCCTCATGAGTCAAATTAAATAATATTTCTAGCAGAGAGTCTAAACAAAAATAATGGAGTCGAAACGTTGAAAAGAATGTAAAGCCAGTGGATAATTGTCGAAACGGAAAGAATGACGAATCGAGTGATCCAGTTGTTTCGGAGCAGCTCTAGTGACGCGATCGTCGGTTTAAAGCAGCCTCATGAATCGAATTAAATAATATTCCTACAATGGAGTCTAAACAAAAATAATGGAGTCGAAACGTTGAAAAGAATGTAAAGCCAGTAGATAATTGTCGAAACGGAAAGAATGACGAATCGAGTGATCCAGTTGTTTCGGAGCAGCTCTAGTGACGCGATCGTTGGTTTAGAGCGGCCGGTTCGAGCGGCAGTTCGAGGCAAATCGTGGAGCGAGGAGGACAAGGCGATTTAACACGATTGGCCGGTGGAAATAAACTGGCAACACGCGCATTGGTTCCATCGGTTCCATTGGCTATCGGAACTCCTCGCGCTTCCGTCGGCCTCCCGCTTCCACCGACACGCTCCCCCGCGTCCTCGTCGCACTCTTTTTTCGCGTTCCACTCCACCTCCGTCCGACCGGTGCGTCGATCCGCTCAGCCTCGGTGGTCTCGATCAGCCGTCACCACGCTCTGATCGACCGTTTTCAGGATCAGGTTGTCTGAAATGCGCCCCGGAAACGTTTAACACTAAACCTACCGCAACCGGTCAAATGACCATTTTTCAAATTTCGTTGAGAATTTCCAACACACAATATTATTTTAGCGCCATTTTACTTCACGACTTTTCTTATAGCATACGTACAATGAATTTTACAACATCCACTTCCATTCTTATTGTTTGTTTTCTGAGAGAAATATGTAGTCTGTCTTGCCTACCACGACCGGACATCTGACCGGTTGAATGATTTATGGTTTTTTGTAAACAACTGGACAAAATTTGGTACCAAATTCTGGTTAATTTCCGGTGTAAATAGGAACTATATGTATAGCAAAGACGAAAGGAGAGAATTTTTAATTTCCACTGTCCCAGAACACTCTAAAACGCATTTTAAAAATAGTTAAACTTTAGACGCGTGCAATTCCGAAACTACTAGTGTTTTTTAATAATTAAGCCACTGTTGGCAGCGGCAAAGCTTCTCCTTTAAAATGGTTTTTGGTTTTTGTCGATCCGACTTTCCGTTTTCGAGATATCGTAATTTATGTAAAAGGTCATTTTTAAAATTCCGCTCTCCGCCTTAGAAAAGGCTATTAACGCGCATTAAAAATACTAAAACTTTAATTACGTGCAGTTTCGAAACTATTAATATTTTCTTCATAATTGAGCCACTGTTGGCAGCGAAAAAGCTTCCTCTTTGAAATGGTTTTTGGTTTTTGGCGATCCGACTTTTCGTTTTCGAGATATCGTAATTTATGTAAAGGGGTATTTTTCTTAATTTGACTATCTCTGTCTCCGTCTGACGCGTCGCGCTGGACCTCTTTGTCGCGCGTGAGTCGAGACAGTCACGTGACTAGGAAGTCGTAGTATTTCCAAGAATTTACTACGCACTGTTTACTATTTTCACGCGCGCGTGTTCATTGATCTCAATGAAACGTAAACAAACGCTTCGGCCGCTTCTATCTCCGTAACTAGCCACCGCATCGACTTGAAACTAAAATCGCTATATCTTCGGAACTAATAAAGCTATCGACTTGTTCGAACGCTCGTTTTAAAGGGCATTTCATCCTCTACCTAATGATCATATCACCTACTATAATTTTTGCTATCTTCTATGTTTATTTTGAAATTTACTTTGACGCTACATACCCAAAGAAGTTTCAGCAATTCCTACTGATTGTACGACTAGTGTACGATAGAACTAGATTATACATTGTTTATTTAATTGAAAATTAATTTAAATTTAAATACAAGATATTTGCGTAATTACTAGTCAGTACTTTTTCTTAAATAAATGTTTTCTCTAGAACTAACTATGGTATCGATTTGGAACAAAATTCGTTTTCAAGGGCGTTTTATCTTCTATCCGATGAAAATTAAAAATTTTTTTAACATAAATGAGAAGGATATCTTACGAATAAATATCAAAACACAAGTTTCTATAGATATAATGCACAAATTATAAGTACGTTGCCTCGTAAAAGAGAGAAAGAAAGACAGGTCATTTGACCGATCATGATAGGAATGGGTATACATGAAGTGCCGGTAGGGTTAGTGTTAAACAACATTTCGCGCAAAGTAAGAAATTTATTTCATGAATTCTTACAATCGTCAATGCACGTTAAATGGCGACAATTCGTTGACATTTCCGTTTACGCTACTACGTGAAATAAGCAAGACAACGAGATTACAATGTAATTTCGTATGTTATTACGTGTTCTATTTTTTTTCAAAGAAAATGTCGATCATAGAATTTTGAAAGAAATTAGCCCGTCTATTTTTTGAATCGTCGGAATGAAGAAATCACAAGTAGCAATGTAATAAGTAGACTAATCTAAGATTAACCTAAAGATAATGGGGTACAAATGTATTGTCAGAAATTTGATTAATCGAGTAATAATGTTCTGTGGTACCTGCAACAAAAACCATTTCTTTGTCTAATTTTTACCACTAATTGACATGGGGCTGAACGTGTTAACTCCTTAACGCTCCGATTTTTTTTACGCCAGACGTTAAAAAACATGCTTTAAACTTTTTCTTTCAATATTTCATATGGAAAATAATTAATACTACCACTGATTAAACAGCAGCGTTATTTTTTACTTTTATACATTTTACGTAAGAAACTTGTAAGCTTTCAATTTTTTGGATGTACGATTCTACTACCATTCTCCAAAGCTGGGTTCCCTAAGTCCAAATTGGTTTTATTGTTCATTTATATATCAGCAATTTGTTATTCATATTGAACTTGCTTTATCCAGACATTAAATAGATTTGTTCCGTATTGTAATACTCTTAATTTTCCGTTTCATATGTTGGCTCCATCATAAATGGAGATCCAGACATTTCACGGAAAGTAATATAGTGGTATAGTATTACATATATACGTTTCAAATTGGTTGATTGTTTGGTCAGTTTTTCGTAAGGTGAAGATAATGCGTGCGCATTTCGCAGTGTGTAATGCGTATGTGACAGGATATTGATTGTTAAAATTTTTTTATAAAACTGAATTGAAACAAACGAGCTTATTAGGGTTCCTGGTTCTCGCGGTCCTAATGACTCGGCACATAAAGTCCAATATACGCGAGAGACAGCCACACGATGACCATGACTCAAAAGTTCCCCCATCGCGCCGGGTAAATAACACCCACGTGACGGTGTCGCTTTCTTCCAGTCGGTGGCTAGATTACCGGGATGAGTTATGATAATTTCAGCTGGACAGCGATCAACGACGTCGGGCAATCAAACATGGCGCCCGTGGAGCAATCGTGCGTCTCGAACTCCGCCAACGCCGTTACCGTAATATACATCTCCTGGCCGAGGGAATACAGCTGCCGCTATTTTCAACCAAACACTTGTCCTTTCGCATTTACCATCACCTAATCTTCTCGCGCGACTTTCAATCTACCATCGCTGTTTCAAAGTAATCGATAAGCCGTTCACGAGTCATCTATCATGTGCTTCTCCAGCTTGGAAAACGCAAACGAAGATACACGTACGAGTTTCTGACTTTCTTATAATTATTTGTTTCGTTATAATGCTCGTACGTAATTTAAAATCAGAGGACTTCTGAAAAATATTACAGATTGAAATATCTAAAGACCAATAGACGAAGCGCCACTGTAAGAGTATATTCTTAATTCAGTATCTTCCTTATTTCTAAGGAAGATAGGTACGCCGAGGGAAAGAAAATTTAAGATTGTTCGATAATTTTTTCGTAAAATCTGATATGTTTAAATATTCATACTTCACTCGGGGTAACGATCACTATAATGTTATGGTACGTGTTATGATACAATTACACTACTATTACACGTCTACTACAGTGTTAGCATAATTTATAGTAATTCTGACAAAGTACGCTTCTATTATCAACGAAATTTACATTTGCACGTGTTAGAAACAGAAAAGTTACGAATATTACCAGTTATTATAATTTACACGATTTCAGTGATAGTTTGGCATTCGTGGAAGCATGGTTAATACTCCTTTGGCGAAAATTGGTAAATTGAGAGCTGGAAAGTACGTAAATCATCGTGTACTAAACGATAATCACCGTAAATCCGTTAGCCCCCCTCTTTTCTGGCATCATTTGCGATTTCTGGAACCATTTTCGTCGGAATAGCGTGCTATGTATGTCGTACTTTCTACAGACCATTCTGGGAAACGACGTGCTACGCATGCTTTTTATTCCTTCGATTCAGATGTTATCGCGCTACGTGATCTGTTGTGTCTCACTTCGTATCATAATAATAAAACAGTATTGCCGCAGAATTACTTTTATCAACACATTTTCACGTTAAAAATGCCCTTAAGCAGAATGACTCCAAACGAAAATTCACATAAAAAATACATATATGTTACATTTACGGTTGACACGTCAATGTGTTCCATCAAAATTAAGGTTAGGTTGCAAAACAGTTATTCGTTGGATCTCGTCCTTTCACCTTACTTTCTCTACTACTTACTATATATCATGTTTTTATGTACATACTCTAACTTGTGCTACTTTTTTTGTTTTCTTCCTCGTTATATCAAACGAACCCGTTCAATAAATAAATTAAAAAATTAAACTTATACAGTTTTCTCTTTCTCAAACCACGAGATCTTTTCGAATCTATATTGACAGAAACTTAGCCCACATCGATCTGAACTCCAATCATGTAAGATCTTAGAAGTCGAATATTTTGAAATTGGTCCTTTTTTAAACAAATTTACTTATTTAATATACAATATTAATATATTGAACATTAAAAAATAAATTAACTTTCAAAATTAACAATTACATAAGGTTTTGTTTTATTTAAAATATCCATTGTTTTTAGTAATAGTTTAGTGCTAAAGAATTTGTGTTCTGTTAGGTCTTTAGAGTATTTATTCTTATACAGAAAATAAAATAAATAAAAAATAAAATAATCCATAACAAGCATTCGTATTTTAACCTCTTCAAATAGTAAATAAAGAAATATTTAAAAGGTTAAATTGCTTCCATTAAACAGGGTTCAGTCACAAAACGCGATAGATGAAGTAATTAATAACACTGGTCAATGACAAATATTCTAGTCTCTGTTATGACTGCTATTATGAAAATGAAAGTTAAATTAAAATATTCACTCTGGTCTTTTTAAAACATAAACTACAAGTGGAAATTTATAACATCTAAAGGATTATTTTTATATTTTATATCCGATAGCCTTTTATCTAATCTGCAATTTTAGCTATTGTTTCAAACTAAATGTAAACGACACTAAGTAGACTTAATCGTATGCAAACGTAGTATTTCCGGATCCATTATTTTATAATGGCGGCTATTTATATGCCTAATTATCAGCTACATAAATTTATTTATTAAAATCATAAAATTCGTATAATTCATTAATTTTAATGTCATGAAAAACCCCACGTAAGAAACCAACAAAAATATGTTTTATTTTAACTTAGGATACTTTAATCTTCTGCATTTAAATTAAACAAGTCGTGCATTATATTTTCTTATAAACTAGTATATATAAACAAATAAAAAGAGAGCTTAATAGCAAAGAATATAAACTAATACTTACAATTTGTCGATGCAAGTTCACGATATCTACTAAATTCAACAAGTATATCGTTTTACATTTTGAACAAATTCTTGTTTCTCGTTACAACAATGATATCCAAAAAAATCCATAAAGGTACAAAAATGATTGGTAATCGATTCTGTAATCCTAAATATTGCACAAAGAATTAAGATACAGCGCGAACAATTAAAAAAGTCGGCTTGTCGCCACTAGATATTCCGCAGTTAGGTCTTTTATCCTATGCGGTCACAGAAATGCAGTTCTGGAATCATTATAGAAAACAAAAACGCAATGGACGCAATTAATTATAACGCGATATCTGAACGCGGAACGATCGGTAAGCTAATTCCCTGACGAGTCGTGCGTCAGTATAACCATTAATTTCCAATTAAGAGGCAGTAAAATTTCAATAATGGTCGTTAAGAAGCAGACGTTACGAGGCGCGCTCATCCGGCTGCGTTCTGCCGAAGGGGTTGGAGAGAAAGGAGGCAGCCTGAGGAGCGACGAAGAAGGGGCCAACTGACCGTCAGGTGCGCCAGATGTAGCCTCGCCCCCCTTTCTTCGATACTAATCGCTCGTCGATCGTTTCTAAATGGGCCCCGCGTTAAGAACAGCACGGCGAACAGGCTAGAAACACCAACAGGCCGCAAACATTCTCATACACTCCGGGATAACAAGACAACGCACCTCGATTTACATCCCAGTAATCGCACTACCACCGCGTAGTAGACGATTGTTTGTGCAAAAATAAGTCGATATTGTAGAATAGAATTTTTTTATGCAACCTTCTGTTATCGAGAAAAATAACTTTAAAAATCTGTGAAAAGGGGTGCACGTGACTGATTGCAAACCTCCTTTAGTTAACTTCTTATATTTATATGCAGAAACATTTTAACTGAATTCGTCGTACGAAGATCTACGAATCAAAAAATAGAAACGTTGATAAAATACTATACATTCTTTTTAAAATTTAAAATCGAATGGACATTGTAGAATGTGTGATTACAGGCGTAGCTTTTTAAAATAATATATCCCTGGAATAGTCGGTATTATGTTTACATTGTACACATAACTAAGGGAGTTAATTAATATCACTGAATTTATGTGACTCCATAATGGCAAAATTTGAATCATTTGTCCTTTTGCCTAAAATTTCCTTCCTTTGACTTTAATACCCTATGTATTTCAAGTCATTACGTTCCTTATTTAAACAAACAAACACGAGAAAGCTTCAGAAGAAGCGTAAATCTGCTACGTGAGCCGTCATTTTGTTCCGTTTGCAAACTCCAATATTTACGATTATATTCATAGAATTCCGTTTGAGTACATATTGTGGATTATATTCAGAATATTTTATATACAAGCACGTTCAAAGCTATTAACATATTAAAATATGTATTTTCTTCGATTTGTAATACCAAAAAGATGTGCTATCTTTCTGTCCCGGAGCGTATTAGAACGGGCAAGTTTCATATTATGATATTATCGTTGTAAGAGTACTGGTTCCTGGCTGGTATCGAGGCTATACCGCTGGTTATACATCGTAGCAAGGTTAATACTGGACGAATTGGAATTGAATATTATCCTCGGCCTGTACAAACAGGGCTCCGCGAGGCGAACAGACGCCCGATTCGAATGGAGCTGAAAACGCAATTCCGGCGCAATTGCCCGACAAGCTCCGGTCACTCGCTCAAAACTGTAATTGTAACGTCGGTAAGTAAATTATAATACAATGCGTACCGTCGTGTTTGGTATTCATAAGATAAATAATACTGTGGTGTACTACGGACGGCTTGGAATCAGATTGTCGGCGCTAGGGGGTGAGACTAGTGAGCGAAGGAGAGGAGGGCGAAGCCGAATCTCGCTGAAAGCTCGAGTTCTGCCTCTCTGCGGCAAGGAGGCTTGACCTCGGTCCACCTCGAAGTCATCTACTCGAGTTTTCTGACCTTTGTCGGTGCTGCATTCGGTGGAAACCGCCTACGGTTCTGTTTCCGGTTCGACTGCATTGGTACGCGAAAGAAGTTTTCCGATTTCACCCGTTTCCATCGTATGAAATAACGTGTCCTTGTTATCGAATCTGAGTACAAATATTTTAGAAAATATCGAAAACTTCAGTGACTCCTCGGTCACCACTACTCATATCATTGACAGTAATTCAAAACGGGCCATAACTTGAAATCAGAGAACACGGTATAGTTTTGCACCAAGGAGTAAGCACCATTTAATCAAGGTTCAGAATTGGGCAAACTTTATTTTTTAGTTAGACTAGCATTTGAATATGGCTTTGTTGATCTGAATGTTGGCTTAAAAAACTCGTTAATCGATTCTCGCTTAAAAATGAATTTATGAGTAAAACGAAGTAGAAATTAGTTTACGAATCGATCTAAAGTTCGTATTCGTTATTTTTTAATAAAATTTGCCCAACTCTGTTCAGGCTTGACGAACTTCCTCTCCGTTGCGGGCCACGCGACTTCCCCTTCGGTTAGGTGATTCCTTCACTATCAAGCATGAGTGTGGCGAGGATATATGCGGCTATTCGAGTTAGGGGAAAGGGCCAACAGTGGCCTGCGGGCCACCAAATCGTCAGCCCTGAATTTAACGTGTTTCTTAATTATTTTGTACAGAACGATAAACTTTAAAGAAACTTGAACTGCGTAATGGAACGTTTCTCGCATTTTCAGTTTCAGTGCGTTTTTTGTTTTTCATGCAAATTTTGCACCCTTTTGTTCTCGATTTTGTTCTTGATCATGGCTGACTGACTTCACTGTGGATTTCTATTTTGAAATATGGGTAGAAAAATTACTCCAATTATTGTGAATAACCAATTATGGAAACACAAAATGAAACATACAGGTATAGATCAGTTCTAACACTCGCTAGTACAAACAAACTAGAACTCCTACCCATTGTTCATAAAAAAATAAATTGTATTTATTATCAAACAATTGATAATTCAATCAACCTACTCCACCGTAATTAATTTAATGTTGGAGGCGTATTGTCGAAGAACAACTTTGAGCTCTAAGCACAATACGAACAATATTCGTGTGATCCCAACAAATACAGTGTAATATTACAAGACCTTTACTAACAGTTTTTAAATATAAACATATAATACAAATTGTACGTTTTATTTACCCTGTGAGTAATAAAAGAAAAAGAATGGTATCCTAATCAAGAAAGAAATTTTGTAGACAGTTTCTAGTTCAGTCATGTATCTATATCATTGGAAAGTCCTCGATTGTCCGAATTAAAAATTGTAAATCGAAACTATTCGAATTTAGAAACGAGATGAGCAATCAAGGCAACAACCATCATCGGAATCACGAAACTTAACTAAATTTAAAAATTATTAATTAATTTACTTTTTTTATTACGCTTGCTACGTGTTTTTCATATAGTAAACATGCAGTTTTCAAAATTATTTTACTTTCTGTTATTTTATTACATATGTAGATGCAACTTTGGTTTTGCTGGGCCGATTATCGGAACGAATTGTCTCCCCTTTAGTTCGGATGATCGACGTTCTACTGCTAGAAATTAATAAAATACGGTGGAATTCGTGGTATAAACGAAAAGGAGAACGATAAACAAATAATTTGGTACGAATCATAGTTTTCCAGAAAATAAATTTTGAGAACTCGTTCGGATCGTGTAAGGAAGATTGAGATTTGTTTGTCATGTCATCATTTTATTAGTGATTGTTTCTATCGGTGCTGATACTTCAAGCAATGCAACAGATTTGTTTACATTATGTTTTTTCTTTTCTTGGCTTACGAATACTAACGCGTTTTCACGTTTAAATTTTTCTGTAATTTTTTGTTTTAATCGAGGAACATTTGCAATTTGTTTTCCTTTAACAAGACACAATAAGGAAAAGTCAAGCATTGTCATTGCAATAATTTACGCCAAACCGTAACTGTAACTGCGTTCTATACTCCTCAGTTTTCGAATTGCGATTAAATTTTCTCAATTAATGACAAAGATACAAAGCCACGAACGTAATTTCTTCTTATTTGGGAATGTAAACCGAGCCCTTAAAGTTTCAGACACCTGTGGCTGAACCCACTCTGTAGACACAGAAATCTACGTTAGGTAAAAACTGACCCTATTCCGTCTAGTCATTAAAATTCGTCCACGCTGTTTGCTCCTTTCTCGAATCCCGGAACAACCGAAAATACCCGTCCAAATTTATCGTGAACGGAAACGAGCAAATAGTAGAAAAGAATAATTAAGTTTGGTGACATGTACAAATTATACATCCGACAGATGCCTAATTATACCCCAGCAAGCTACAGTGTGACGTGCTCCATGCAATAATAAAGAGTAACCAAGAATAACACGAGCATTCATTATTCAACCCTGCAATATAGTTCGTCAACAGCGACGACATTGCGCCAATTTTGTAGCAGATTGGTAACCACCGGAGTCTCTCCTGCCCCTCCTCCATTCGTTTCGATCGGGAATTGCCTTAATCACCGAAAACGGTGATCATGGGAGCCGGGACTCCGACCCCCGTGACGTCGAGACGTTCCGAATTCGCGCGGAACGAAAGGAAGACGCCTCAAAGTGAGTTGCCTCGTCCACTTATGCACGCGGCTCCGCTCGAGTGACTCTCCGAACGGAATTTCACAGACATCTGCGCGGCTCCCCTTCGGTTTCTCTGCCACTCCGTGCATCCGCACTCGCAATACGGTGTGCATGTAACGCGCAGGAGGAACATTCGGCCCCGGCGACTTAAAGGTGTCGCGTCAAGGGTGAACGAGCACGACATAAGGAGCAGAGTGGACGCTCCACGAGAAGTGGAATACGTTGACTTCTGGTGCGTAACCTTCTTTAGACATGGACGACGCTACAACAGCCAACAAGCACGCTGGAACTCCATTTATCGCAACGAAATTTTCCTCGATACCCGATTTAACACCTTCGACCCCACTATTTTTTGTTCGTAGTTCAGTTATTTCGCTATTAGAAATTAATAATGTACCAGGGATGGCTACATATAGATTTTCAAAGCTGTTTCAGGATTTTGGGAATTGGGGCACACAGGGCGTTCACGATATTACTAGCCAGCGATTTTTTCGAGAACTATTGTGATTAGAAAAAAGTGAAAGAGGACAAGATTTTACAGCTTCTTATGATGAATAGAATATTTTCTATATATATATTTTTTTATGTCGTATGAAAATATGTGTCAAGTACTATATGATGTCCTTCAAAGTCATACAAGATCGGGAATAGAAGAAGTTTGAATAGATATAAACGATTTGAAACAACTGAAAACGCAATCCGTAGAAGTGAAATGTGTGTTCGTGACATCTTTTGTAATCTTACTAATACAGAGTTCCAATAAGCACAATGTTACGAAATATTCAAACTTCTTTTATTCCCGATCTTCTATAATCTCGAAGGTCATCGTATAGTACATGAATAAACTTGTCTTGACACATACTTTCATATGGCATAAAAAAACGTATAGGATTCTATTTAAAAAATTGAAGGGCACCTTCATTTCTCGTAAAATAATGTAAATATGCAAAATATACTGTTCCATTGGTCATAAAAAACCATAAAACTTTTTCCTCTCCCATTTTTTTCTAATCATAATAGTTTTCGAAAAAATCGCTGTATGTATACTCCCGTCCATAAATCACCGGACATTTGACGAAGGTAAAATAAAAACAAATTAATACTGTGAAGCGATGTAAATTATAAAATGAAACTAACATTTATTTATTCATTTCATTATGAAGGAACTGTAACTCATATTGTATGTTATGGATTTTACCAAAATGTTAGGAAACAATTTTTGTTTTACGAATGCATCAATCTCATTGAAAACGACCCTTCAAATTAATGGCAAAATTCTATCAACAATTCTTTTAAATATTTTTTTTCATTAATATCATTCCAGCCATTTTATAATATTGCCCACGAATTCTTTCTCGATTTTAAGCGCGCTTATCTTCGATATTTGCTTCGTCGAATAATTTTATTTAACGAACATTTATTTGAATTTCATAGATAATAAAGTCGTTCCGATAAATTGTATCTGTACTTTAATTTGCATTTTCCAAATTTTAGTGCAGCTCAAATTAGTGCAGTTTTGCAAGCAAAACGGTTGTGGATAAAATATTAAAAATAAATAACATATTAAATACTGTCAAGTATTGGACGTGGTGTAAAATTGAGTCAATCTATTCTTTTTTTCAAACAAGAAGAGATTAATTATTGAACAAATTTCCTCTGTTATCTTTAACTGTGATAAAAATAATTATAATGTTTAATTTGTAATATTCTCCTATATTCTTAGCAATAAATAACTTGTGGTTATTGATTCAGTTATGCATCTCATCGTAGTTTGAAATTTTTGTATGTTTTCCTGTATTACTATTACTACTTCCTTTTATCGATGTTGGTTCCCGACTCACTTGAACTAAGATTTCAGCGACGGTTATCATAAAGTCAAGAAGTGGGATACTTAAATTGTTTACTTCCTTGTATATTATCCATGGGTTGAATGCACTCATGAGAAACATATGATAAAAAACTTATTTACAGAGTGGTCTCACAGATCGACAATTATATGTTATAATAACATATAATAACTATATTATTATAACATATTATTGCTTCTGGGCAACTAATATCATCTTTTTGCTTGTTTTCTGTCTCCTTTCGACAGTAAAAGCAACATTGTGACCTACTAAAAACCGATGATTTACTGTTTATAATTGACTGAAGTATATTTTAAGTCCTTGAACTCCATAGTTTCTCCATAAATTTTTATTTTGAAAACACAAATCAGTCCAAAATTGTCCAAAAAATGAAGATCCAAAATAATTTTGCAACAAGTACGTTAGAAATTGTTTAATGAAATATAGGAAAGAATACCTTGATACTTGTTTTTGATTTCCATCTGATTTTTCTACATTTACTCGATATTCGATCGTCTGATAGGCGAATATAACAGAAAAGCTTTGCACGTCTTTTACGAAAGAATTCTCAATGTTGACCTAAATATTGCTCTAAAAAGCGGGAATACGCCCTCAAAAGAGCGTCGAGAGTGGTCCAATTGTGACAATCTGTCCTTGCTAGGGCAAACAAGCAACGACAAATTTTTTATTACTTTCCAACTTCCTCGAAGGTGTTTGCACGTCGAAATTTACTGCACAAGATATCGAGTGCACAAAGGATCCGAAGATCAAAGAGCTATTTGCTGACTCCTAGGTCTACCACTTACAACACGTGCAAACAACCGATAAGAAAGCCCAGAGACGTCTGCTGGCACTCGAATGCCGACCAGGAAACGAGTGCAATAAGCCGACCGTGTAAACTTGGCAGGACACAATCGACGAGTTTCGGTGCCGGAAGTTTCCTTTTCCGATAACGGCGGAGTCCACTGGCACAGGTGTAAGTCTACCTGTGGTTCCGTTTCGGTACGGGTGTCGGTCGGACAAAGAGTTGAAATTGAAAGCTAATTATCTGCGGTTCGTCCTTGCGCCATTCTCTCGCCGCCCCTTACCGGGTACTTAACAAGAGGACCACCGAGAAGTACTTAGCTACCTGACATAGTCTCACTGGCAATCGATAATTAATATCTCTGAGCCGTTTCGGCTGGTGCGCTCTAATTGACGATCGCAATTAGTTCCGGACGATATAACCGGTCGAATCTTTGGGGCAGGGGAATTTTAAAGCGATTCCGTAGATTCGAAATATTGGCTTCGAACGATCCGTAATTTTCTTCAGCCATAAATATACCACTACTGTTTTTTAACCACAAATTTATTAATTGTTTTAAAGTATGTTTCAGCTTGCACCAAATGTTAGCTCCTATCACATATGCACATATGTATAAGAATATGTGTTCATATAAGAGAGAATATGCTCCACCGCCGTTCGGATAATAAAGGTTCAGTCATTAGTCTGTTCAGCAGTATTTCGTTCGGATAAACGAGACTCTATTGTATACAGGGTGTTCAGCCACCCCCGGGGAAAAATTTTAATGGGGGATTCTAGAGGCCAAAATAACACGAAAATCAAAGATACTAATTTGTTGATTGAGATTTCGTTAAAAAGTTATAGAAATATATCCAGCCACATAGTTTATTTTCGGTAAAGAATTTTTAACTACGTAAAAAAAATGATTGTAATTGATCTCCGCAATCAAAAATAATTTTTCCAGAACAATTTAAAATTTTTTGATTTTGTCGAAAAATTTGTCCACCTACTCGAATTTTTTTTTTAAAGTACGTAGAATTTCAGGGGTGTGTTTATTCACCAAAAATAATTGTAATTGACCTCGCAACTGAAAATAATTTTTCCAGAACAATTAAAAATTTTTTGATTTTCTCGAAAAATTTAGGCACCTACGTAACTTTGTTCAGCCATAAATATACCACTACTGTTTTTTCTTTTTGTCTTTGACGACTATTTAAAACTAGTCCAAGAGTGGATCACCAAATGAAAAATAATATTATATTTACTCTAAGAAAGAGGCGATGTTAGTACAATATTAGGTATACGACTAAATAATAAACTTATTCGGAGAGAGCATGTATCAGAGAAAACGAGACAGATTACAAATTTAAACAAATGTTTCGGTTACTCGATCGCTGGTTTCAATATTAGACAACAAAATATTACTACATAATACGATCGTAAGACCCATTCTGACTTAAAGTAATGTGTCATAAAATAATTTGTATTATCGTACAGTCTAAATAAAGAATTACAAGCTGCTTTCTTACAAACCTAAATAGATATCTACTTCATTTCTTTTTTTATATTCAATAGTCCTGGATAGACTAATTATATTTAATATTGTAACAAGAAATTCGAGTAAATTTTTCTGTATCGAATTTATTTGATTACATTATCTTATTATTAGGGTTTGGGGTAGTTCTTTTTCAAGAAATGTTATACGTACGGTTGAACCATTAGCGAAGAAAAGCACAATTTCAATTTTAGAGGGGAAGAATCTATAATTTAGTTATCAATATTATTCTGTGCAGTACCAAATAATAAATATTGCTTTGTGTTTATCGATTTAATACGCTCAGATTTTACAATTGGAAAATATTTCGATAAAGAACGTCTGGCAGCAGTCGAATTTCTTACATCTACAGCGTTTCCCTTTTTCGCTTCTCAATTAGTCCCTCGTTAATGTAACGAGATTATACTGTCATATTATTCCATACCTGTGGTGAACACAAGATGTTCGCCACCACCACATTTCTGTATACAACCCTCTTGCCACCGCTGCGGTCAAGGGATGGCAAGGATAGCAAGAAATGCGGTCTAGCCCGGAGTGTGCGGCCACCTTTAATTCTAAAAGTACCAAGGCAACTCTTCGAGAATTCTCCATCACTTATTCTCCTCGTAACGTTCATAATTTTCATAATATCCTGAACGGAGACTACCTGTCGTTATTTCATCGTCACCTATTGATTTGTAATTCTTTAAACTACAATCTATCATTTTTTATCAGTTTTATTAAATCGAATGTTACACGCTTCTAAAGTAGTTTCAATTGCTTCGCTCGATGAATAAAATTTTAGGAAAATTGTTCATTCAAAAGTAAGGAGTTGTTTAAGGCAAGGAATGAATCATGGAACGAATCATTTATTTAATTTTTGACAATAATTTCAGAAACGTAATTGTGTTCTTATTAGGATTGATCCATATGTTAACTTTTTCCATTGTTTTTAAATAAAAGTCGGAGCAACACACTTTCTTGGTTAATTTACAAGTTCATTGTTATCAATCATTACAAAGTAGAGTTTTCACACGTTTCTTCGCCCAACCAAAATGGTCGATCAAAACGCAATTGATAATTAAGGCTAGGATCACACGAGCGGTGCGTTGCCGTTGCGTTTCTATGTTTTTCCTTCTTTGGCAATTAAATCAACGAAGACAGACAAGACAATTGCAAGACAAGGAAAAACATAGAAACGCAACTACGTTATAATAAAGTAGGTTATAATAAAATAAATAGATTCGTCTAACAAGTTATTTATATTAGGTTTAAATAAAGTTGTTATTCATTTCTCATTGTATTAGATTATTGCTTTTATTTTATTACATTAATGTTTATGCCAAAGATAACATATTTGTTTCTTTCAAAAATATATGTCGTAAATCACTACAAAATTTTATTCATGTCACTTCACGCTATATAAATAAAATTATGTTGGTTTTAATCAATGTGAAGAATGTCAAGAACGCAAACGTGTGACTGGTTGGCGTTAGGTTTGAATGTGGCCTGTAAAGGTAGTCAAGTTGGTTGTCTGTCGAAAAGAAAAGAACAAAATAAAAAGGGTTTCTTGACGTTAAAGTCGTGTGATATAAAAGTTAAATAATTTTTACAAAGGACTCATCAGTTTTCGTTGATTATTCTTTTTAATAAAGTTTGTTTGAGTTAATAGTTAATCGTTAATCAGTTGAAAATTTTAAACAATATGAAACGATTTACAAGACAAAGAATTGGTCGCCTGAGAGGACCCAAAAGAAATAGCACACGAATAATATCCAATGATGTTGTTTCTCCGACACATATATTTGTGAACCCAATAATATAGCCATTACTTCCTTAATTTTGGTTTCTCAATAAAGAGAAAAGTGATTTTTTGCTGTGACCTATATACAGGGTGTTCGGCCAACCCTGGGAAAACTTTGAATGAGAGATTCAAGAGGCCAAAATAAGACGAAAATCAAGAATATCAATTTCTTGACTGAGGCTTCGTTAAAAAGTTATTAACAATTAAATTACAAAATATCAAATCGTTCTGGAAAAATTATTTTCGGTTGCGAGGGTCAATTACAATCATTTTTGGTGAATACACATACCCCCGAAATCCTACCCATTTTTTAGAAAAAAATTCGAGAAGGTGTCAAATTTTTCGACGGAAAAAAAAAATTTCAAATCGTTCTGGAAAAATTATTTTCGGTTGTGAGGATCAATTACAATCATTTTTGGTGAATAGACATACCCCCGAAATCCTGCGCATTTTTGAGAAAAAAAATTCAAAACGGGCGGAACTTTAAACGTTAATAACTTTTTAACGAAGCCTCCATCAACAAATTGGTATTCTTGATTTTCATTTTATTTTGGCCTGTAGAACCTGCCATTAAAATTTTTCCCAGGGGTAGCCGGACACCCTGTATTGCTGGAAAATAAAAAGTCGAATCCTATTATTCAATCACAAATCCTTCTCGTGTGTTTACTCCTCGTAAATTACACGCGTCTGCCACATTTTGTTATTACGCGCACATATTGTCCGAGTTAACTAACTCAGATTTAACTCCTTCTCACTCATGAACGAGATATCCCGTGTCCCGCTGTAGTTCGTTTAACGCTTGGAACGAGAGACCTCGTGACTGTTATGTACTCTCTTTGACAGTTTGGACGCATGTAGTAAAATGTTTTCAAGCAAATCTGTTACAATATTTACCCAAGCGCAGTTTAGGTCCAGTTTCTATGTTTGGTAGAATCTGCTAGAATTGATAACACTGCGAGTGAGTATATAAGAAAGACCAACATCGTTTTCGGTACATATATGAATGGCGTAGATCTCGTTTATCAAATTGTACAGAGATTCCAATTTGTAGGTTGAAATTAAAAATATTTTCTACGTTTGATCAGTGTTACCAAATACGATTCCCTTGTAATGAGTGTTTTCTTAGTCCATCACTTCGTTCAAAGTCTCGTCGTTTTTCTTCGCGAATATTTCGTACGAAAAAGAAAAAGTATTTAACACTAAATCTACCGACATTTCATGTATATATTGCCTCTCTTTTATGAGGCAACATATGTAATAGAAAATTGTGATATCTTTCTCTTTTATGTCGCATATTTTTTCTTAAATCATGTATTTTAAAAATCTGTACAAAAATATTTAATTAGTTTACTCTAAATGTGCATACTTGCTACTTTAACTTTGTACAGAAAATTTACAAACTGCGTCGAAATCTTTTAATTTTCATCGAATAGAAGATAAAACGCTCTTCAAAACGAATTTTGCTTCGAGTTGATACAAATGTTAACATTTTCAATTAAATAAACAATTTGTAACCCAGTTTTATGGCACACCAGTCGTATAATCAATAGGAATTGCTGAAACTTTTTTGGCCGTATAAAGTCAAAACAGATTTCAAAATAAACGTAGAAGAAAGCGTAAATCTTAATAATTAATAAAAGCCCTTTAAAATGAAACTTGTTTCAAGTAGATAACGTGATTAGTTCCGGAGATATAAGGGTTCGACGCATTTGTTTACTTTTCATTGTTGACGTCGCGAGGTCATTGACCGCACGTGCTCTTAGTAAATAGTAAACATTACGCCACTCGGTAACGACTCACGTGCGGGAAAGAAGTCCAATGCGTAAGACGGTGACAGAGATAGTGAAGTTTGAAAAATTACCCCTTTATTTAAATTACAATATTTCGAAAACGGAAAGTCGGATCGACATAAAACAAAAATCATGTTGAAGAGGAGTCCTTGCCACTTCTAACAGTGGCTCAGTTATGGAGAAAACACTAGTTGGTATCGGAACTGCATGTATTTAAAGTTTAACTATTTTTAATACGCGTTATTAGACTGCTCTAAGACAGTGGAAATTGAAGTTTTTCTCCATTCCTCTTTACTATGTACATATTTCCTATTTACATCGGCAGCTAACCAAAACTTGATAACGTCTGAACATAATTTCATAATTCTTTTACAGTTTTTAATGGAATACATCAAATAGTACTTTTACTGTTGCTTTATGGTAATAATTATTAGTAACTAGTTCGTAGCTTGTCATTATCCATTTTGGAACACATCGAAGCTGTGCAATTATGTTGTGCCCTCTACCAATTTTGTATCATGTAGAAGCACACATTTCATGATTTTTCTCGATAATAATCAATTTTACGATAATATTTAAATTGAAAACATTGTATTATTCGTTTAAATCCCACAATCATAACAATAATAGCGGTTTAATAACTTGGAAATTATTTGTAATATACAATAACCCCGAAATAATCTGCAAAGAATTAAATAGAATTAATTTCCGTAATATCCAGAAATTAAATATTTCGACAGTGTAACAAAAAGAGTAACTCTGAAGTTGTCGTAGCAGGAAGAGGAGGAATAACATTAAAATGTGTGTTAGGGTAGCTTTAATTTCCCAGTGTTTATTTATAGACGGTAATTCCGGCTCTTAAATTCGAGTATTATGTTTAATGTAATTAGAAAGTCAGGATATATTTTTGGGATTGTATCAGTACTGACGCCAGGGTCACACTCTCTTTCCCATAGAGACTATTAACTTCCAGTAACGTGTGAAAACGGCTGTAAATTTCGGCTACGGCTCGTAATGGCTTTTGGGACTTTAAGGATGTATAATACGAATAGGGGCTCCTTCACCACCGGTATCTGACTGAAAAACCCTCACCTCAACCTTGGCAAGCCCATCCGCGGCGCGGGAACCCTTGCATGCACGTAAGAATGTGCAGTAATACACTCTGCGGAGCACCCCATTCGGGAACAGCAAAAGGGGTAAGTAAGCTCCGAGGCTCCTACGAACGCATAAACATAAATTATCAGCTAGTAATTACGAGATACAGCTGAACCCCCACCCTGCAGCATCGTGGTTGCTTTCCTTTTCCACCGGGGTAAGTTTCCACTTTGCACGGAACGCCGGGAGTGGGTAGCAAGGGTGAAGAAGAGGAACCATTCGCACCCCCTTTCGGAGTAACGAAACGGAACTGTGTGGACCGGCTAATTGTTATATACATTCCATTAGGTTAATTACTGAATTAAGACTTCTGTCGGGGGGCCGCATGCTCTCGCGGGGTGGATAATTATTACGCGGCTCGCGAGCCATAACAGATGACTACGATCGGTCGAACCAAACCGACCTTTCGATCGGAGAAGCTTCAACCTTCGATCGGTGACGCGTGCAGATGGCGTGCAAAATCATTAACCGTTATTAATCACAGTGATCGTGATTCTTTTATTCTGAGTCACAGCATGCTTGAGTGAATTTGTTCACTGTGATCACAATTCGGGATCTTAATTTAATTATTTTCTATACAGTTTAAATTACGCTACATTTTCTGTTTTACTTGGTTTAATATTCAAAATAAAAAGTAATTCGATTCTTTTTCCGCTAGCTTCTACCAGTATTTTGAAGAATAAAATATTAATTCTTTCTTTTGATATCAACATCGTGTTATTATTAATTTAAATGGTATAAAACTGCGAACAATTTCTATTATGGTTATGCATGTATACTATTCTATGTATAATATTTTGCAGAATACCGATGCATTACTTAACAATAATATAAAAAGCAAATAATAGTTTGAAAAATGTTTTACTTTAATAAATTGATTTGTTAATTTACATGCATGACGTAACACTATATACGTTATACTTTTTAGTTAAAGAACTATTTAACATCATAGCAGAGATCATTATAAATTCACACAGTGTTAAATGTTCAAAATTGTGAAAAAGTGCAATTCACAAAAATTATTTGTGTAGTAAAAATGATAAAGTTTTTGAAATTATTTAGTTAAATAATTTAATAAAGTCTATGAGATTATTTTAAACGATTATTTGTTACGTTATTTCAAACAAAATGTACGCAGACCTGATGAAAGATTTAGGAAATTCTTACAGTCGAAGGGATTTTTATCATTTTGCATCGTTGATTTCTCATCTGCGAAATAGATTCCAAATTAAGGGCATAAAAATGCCGGGGTTCCTCCATTACTTTAGAATTATGCTTTCGCGTTGATAAATTTCCCCAATTTGAAGGAAGTACCAAAAGGGGGCAGCTACATAAAGCACGAAGCACCACGGGGTTGGGTCATGAAATGCCGCATTCAACGCGTGTCCCCGCTAATAAATAATTAAAACTTTTGTTTCGAAGGTGTCACTGATGTACGGCCTCCTCCGGCCGTCTCGGCCGCTGAGTAATCGCGCTTTATGAATTAAGGTTATGCTTTATGTTAAAAGATTCGCTCGGCATCTGTTTCTAATTACCCGTTAATGGCTATAGCGCCGGTAGTTAAGCATTCGTTATTGTAAAGTTCAGTTTTCTATAGTGAGTCTCTCGCGTAATCCCAGATTTTCGAATCTATTTTTCAACCAAAAATACGAAAGTTTACGATAGTTTTTTTTTTGTTCGCAACATGCGAAACCCGGATATCGTAATTTCGAAGTCGTTTCAAGACGACGAAAAGTTTCAATGACACACGTGTGAAAAACATTAAACTTCGATGCAAATTCTCTAGTTGTAATCCGACAATCTATAACACTTGCTGTCTGTGAATTATTTTCGTCTATTGTTTTCAGTCGCCTAATGGGGCATCTTCTAAACCAAAATCTTTAGATTTGAATTTTAGGTACCATTTTTGATATGTGCGAATTTTCACAGAACCTTTTCCATACACCATCATTACAAAAATTATAAAAAGATAAAATAAATATTAAAAATCAAGTTAGAAAAGATGAATCAACATAATTTGTAAGTCACTGTGAAGCGTGGGGGTAGTCTTTTAATGGTATAGGGGTGTATAACGTAGGAAAATTTATATTGATCAATAATATTATGGATAAATATATGTATTCAAGTATACTGAAAGAAAATCTTCTTAAAAATGCTAAACCGTAAAATCTTCCCAGAGATTTTTATTTTTAACAGGTTCGAAATCCCAAGTACATAGCGTAAATTGTTCAGCAGTAGGTAATATATAACACTGCTTATATGTTGACAAATAAATTAAGAAACACAAGGTAACAGATAAAATTAAATTAAAAATGTTTCATCTGTAGAAATGAAATAATATTGAACTTGAATACACAAGAAAATTAAAAGAAGGTTAAAAGAAGTCCTTAAAAGGAATGGATAGTCCCCAAATATTAAACCTTTATTTTGTAATTAATTATAAGTATTATTATTCTACTGTGTCAATAATTTGTCCACCCATAAAATGCTTATATAATATATTTTTCTCATCATTTTGTTGTCGCTTCATTTGTATTATTGCTTCTGTTATGTAGTAAATTAGGATAGACGATAAACATTTATGTCAAAAAATTGTTTCTTTAAATCAATCAGTTTAGTAGTTAGAACCATAAATATCATGACAATTATGTTGTGGCAATATTTTACTATTCAAGAAAAATTTGTGTACCCGCGACTGAAAGCAAAAATAGTGTATTTTGATCCGCAATTGAATGTCTGGCTGAAGAGGTAAATCACATTATTAATATAATGCCAGAACATTTTTATTCTTTATTTATTTTTAATGCAACTTTTTTTAGCATATTTCTTATATTTTTCTGATTAAAATAAATAGTTATAATAAATAATTCGGATTATTGTATAACAATAATGTTTTATACACATTTCTATAGATTATTTAATATAAATTATATGTTCTATAAAAATGTATGCATCGAAATCGACAACTTAGTAGTAAAAATATACTTTTAAATTTTCCGTGGTTTTCCATGTATATCATACTGTTTCCAGTTAGAGAAACATGGAACAAAAATTTATTTCGTTAAGTGCTTTCATTGTTGAATATCGAGGAAACGAAAATAGCATGTATGTTCACAGTTACTTGAATAAAGGACCAAAATATACGTTAACTGTTACTTGGAATGGAATTGGTATACCAAATTTGATTTCCATGCGTCTGTAGAGCTTACAAATCGTTTCTGCCTCTCCCTACATGATAACGTAAACAAGCCTTGAGGAGGCACCGGAGAAGAATGAAGTCAGCGTGTATCGGCGAAGCAATCTTAATACGATAATTAAACTTCTTTTATTTGTGGTTGTTTTTTACTCTCGTGTTTGTGACGTTTTTCTGATTAAAATAAAACTAAACATAATAAATTATTGTTAATCAATGTGTTTACTAACTTAATATGTATATGAATTATAGTTCAAACTATGTATATCGTGTTTGGTCTTATTTTGTTCGGGAAAGAGCCACAGGTACGATATTGAAAGTCTCTTTGATAAATAGCTAATAATAAAA